>NW_026600332.1:0-7500 GCF_029448725.1 Salvelinus fontinalis
TGACAGTCAGATATACTGTATGACAGTCAGATATACTGTATGACAGTCAGATATACTGTATGACAGTCAATTACAGATATACTGTATGACAGTCAAAGATATACTGTATGACAGTCAGATATACTGTATGACAGTCAGATATACTGTATGACAGTCTAACAGATATACTGTATGACAGTCTAGACAGATATACTGTATGACAGTTCAGATATACTGTATGACAGTCAGATATACTGTATGACAGTCTAACAGATATACTGTATGACAGTCTAAGATATACTGTATGACAGTCAGAATACTGTATGACAGTCAGATATACTGTATGACAGTCCAGATATACTGTATGACAGTCTAAGATATACTGTATGACAGTCTAACAGATATACTGTATGACAGTCCTAACAGATATACTGTATGACAAGTCAGATATACTGTATGACAGTCAAATATACTGTATGACAGTCAGATATACTGTATGACAGTCTAAGATATACTGTATGACAGTCAGATATACTGTATGACAGTCAGATATACTGTATGACAGTCAGATATACTGTATGACAGTCAGATATACTTACAGTCAATATACGTATGACAGTCAGATATACTGTATGGCAGTCAGATATACTGTATGACAGTCAGATATACTGTATGGCAGTCTAACAGATATACTGTATGACAGTCTAACAGATATACTGTATGACAGTCAGATATACTGTATGACAGTCTAACAGATATACTGTATGACAGTCAGATATACTGTATGATAGTCAGATATACTGTATGACAGTCAGATATACTGTATGACAGTCAGATATACTGTATGGCAGTCTAACAGATATACTGTATGACAGTCTAACTGATATACTGTATGACAGTCAGATATACTGTATGACAGTCAGATATACTGTATGACAGTCAGATATACTGTATGACAGTCAGATATACTGTATGGCAGTCTAACAGATATACTGTATGACAGTCTAACAGATATACTGTATGACAGTCAGATATACTGTATGACAGTCAGATATACTGTATGACAGTCTAACAGATATACTGTATGACAGTCAGATATACTGTAAGACAGTCAGATATACTGTATGACAGTCTAACAGATATACTGTATGACAGTCTAACAGATATACTGTATGACAGTCAGATATACTGTATGACAGTCTAACAGATATACGGTATGACAGTCTAACAGATATACTGTATGACAGTCTAACAGATATACTGAATGACAGTCTAACAGATATACTGTATGACAGTCAGATATACTGCATGACAGTCAGATATACTGTATGACAGTCAGATATACTGTATGACCGTCAGATATACTGTATGACAGTCAGATATACTGTATGACAGTCTAACAGATATACTGTATGACAGTCAGATATACTGTATGACAGTCAGATATACTGTATGACAGTCAGATATACTGTATGACAGTCTAACAGATATACTGTATGACAGTCAGATATACTGTATGACAGTCTAACAGATATACTGTATGACAGTCAGATATACTGTATGACCGTCAGATATACTGTATGACAGTCAGATATACTGTATGACAGTCTAACAGATATACTGTATGACAGTCAGATATACTGTATGACAGTCAGATATACTGTATGACAGTCAGATATACTGTATGACAGTCTAACAGATATACTGTATGACAGTCTAACAGATATACTGTATGACAGTCAGATATACTGTATGACAGTCTAACAGATATACTGTATGACAGTCAGATATACTGTATGACAGTCAGATATACTGTATGACAGTCAGATATACTGTATGACAGTCAGATATACTGTATGGCAGTCAGATATACTGTATGACAGTCTAACAGATATACTGTATGACAGTCAGATATACTGTATGACAGTCTAACAGATATACTGTATGACAGTCAGATATACTGTATGACAGTCTAACAGATATACTGTATGACAGTCTAACAGATATACTGTATGACAGTCAGATATACTGTATGACAGTCAGATATACTGTATGACAGTCTAACAGATATACTGTATGACAGTCAGATATACTGTATGACAGTCAGATATACTGTATGACAGTCAGATATACTGTATGACAGTCAGATATACTGTATGGCAGTCAGATATACTGTATGACAGTCTAACAGATATACTGTATGACAGTCAGATATACTGTATGACAGTCTAACAGATATACTGTATGACAGTCAGATATACTGTATGACAGTCTAACAGATATACTGTATGACAGTCAGATATACTGTATGACAGTCTAACAGATATACTGTATGACAGTCAGATATACTGTATGACAGTCAGATATACTGTATGACAGTCAGATATGCTGTATGCCAGTCAGATATACTGTATGACAGTCAGATATACTGTATGACAGTCTAACAGATATACTGTATGACAGTCTAACAGATATACTGTATTCATTCATAAATGTTTTCTCAAAACAAGTGTAGTTTGCTGGGTTCCATCTAGAGGGAGCTGTGATCTTTATGTTCACAGATAAATAACATGAAGTATTGAGATAAATCTGACCTGCTCCGTATCCAGGAAGCCTGTCAGACTAGGACTGCTGAGCTAGGATCAGTTAGCATGAAGAATGTCTGTCTGTCTGTCTGTCTGTCTGTCTGTCTGTCTGTCTGAGAGAGGAGGATCAATCTGTCTGTCTGTCTGTCTGTCTGTCTGTCTGTCTGTCTGTCTGTCTGTCTGAGAGAGGAGGATCTGTCTGTCTGTCTGTCTGAGAGAGGAGGATCTGTCTGTCTGTCTGTCTGTCTGTCTGAGAGAGGAGGATCTGTTTGTCTGTCTGTCTGAGAGAGGAGGATCTGTCTGTCTGTCTGTCTGTCTGTCTGTCTGAGAGAGGAGGATCTGTCTATCTGTCTGTCTGAGAGAGGAGGATCTGTCTGTCTGTCTGAGAGAGGAGGATCTGTCTGTGTCATCTATCCAGTCAACAAAACATGTATCCTTCATGATGGCCTGGCTCGGTGATATCATCAGCTCTGCAAATATATCTTCTGGTTTATTGTCCAAAACACATTTATACCAGAAACACATTTATACTTTATTTCCATTCCACAGAATATAGAAAAGAGCAACTATTAGGTTTAAGTGTATAGCTAGAGGAAGTCGTAGGTAGTCTCAGCCCTGGGTTGGAGGAGCGTGTTGACAGACAGACAAGCCAACTACACCAGCTAGCCTGCATCCTAAATGGGCCCCTACTCCCTATATACTGTAGTGCACTACTTTTGACCAGGTTCCCCATAGGAAAGAGGGAGCCAAGGGGGACTCAGTCTAGAACCTTGTGGTTAAACATTTGACCTGAGGCTGGAATAATTGCCTACTGAATAACTTCTATTTTAATCATTCATCCGTCTCTCTCTCTCTTTCTTTATTTTACAGTTGTCTCTCTCTCTCTTTATTTTACAGTTGTCTCTCTCTCTCTCTCTTTCTTCATTTTACAGTTGTCTCTCTCTCTCTCTCTTTCTTTATTTTACAGTTGTCTCTCTCTCTCTTTCTTTATTTTACAGTTGTCTCTCTCTCTCTCTCTCTCTTTATTTTACAGTTGTCTCTCTCTCTCTCTCTCTTTATTTTACAGTTGTCTCTCTCTCTCTCTCTTTCTTCATTTTACAGTTGTCTCTCTCTCTCTCTCTCTCTTTATTTTACAGTTGTCTCTCTCTCTCTCTTTCTTTATTTTACAGTTGTCTCTCTCTCTCTCTTTCTTTATTTTACAGTTGTCTCTCTCTCTCTCTCTCTCTCTCTCTCTCTTTATTTTACAGTTGTCTCTCTCTCTCTCTCTCTCTCTCTCTTTATTTTACAGTTGTCTCTCTCTCTCTCTTTCTTTATTTTAAAGTTGTCTCTCTCTCTCTCTTTCTTTATTTTACAGTTGTCTCTCTCTCTCTCTCTTTCTTTATTTTACAGTTGTCTCTCTCTCTCTCTTTCTTTATTTTACAGTTGTCTCTCTCTCTCTCTCTCTTTATTTTACAGTTATCTCTCTCTCTCTCTCTTTATTTTACAGTTGTCTCTCTCTCTCTCTCTCTTTATTTTACAGTTGTCTCTCTCTCTCTCTCTCTTTATTTTACAGTTGTCTCTCTCTCTCTTTATTTTACAGTTGTCTCTCTCTCTCTTTATTTCACAGTTGTCTCTCTCTGTCTTTCTTTATTTTACAGTTGTCTCTCTCATGTTGACATGATATTCTGATCTTCTCTGTTGTTGTACAGCTGTAGCTAAACCACTGACGCCATGGCAACCTTGGATGGTTTTCCCGCCAGTTTCTATGGGGAGCCGGGGGTGTTGGGTATGTTGGCCAATGGGATCAGTGCGTTCCTGGTTCTACTGCAGAACTTCAACACAGCTAGAACCGGAGTACCTGCCGAGGGGGTGGAGAACATTCTGGCAGGTACGCTAATCAATCAATCCATCATGATCACCTTCACAATCACTTTCACCACGACCAACCCTGTTTCAGGTGGATGTTCAACATCACTGTGTTTCAGGTGGATGTTCAACATCACTGTGTTTCAGGTGGATGTTCAACATCACTGTGTTGTGTTTCAGGTGGATGTTCAACATCACTGTGTTTCAGGTGGATGTTCAACATCACTGTGTTTCAGGTGGATGTTCAACATCACTGTGTTTCAGGTGGATGTTCAACATCACTGTGTTTCAGGTGGATGTTCAACATCACTGTGTTTCAGGTGGATGTTCAACATCACTGTGTTTCAGGTGGATGTTCAACATCACTGTGTTTCAGGTGGATGTTCAACATCACTGTGTTTCAGGTGGATGTTCAACATCACTGTGTTTCAGGTGGATGTTCAACATCACTGTGTTTCAGGTGGATGTTCAACATCACTGTGTTTCAGGTGGATGTTCAACATCACTGTGTTTCAGGTGGATGTTCAACATCACTGTGTTTCAGGTGGATGTTCAACATCACTGTGTTTCAGGTGGATGTTCAACATCACTGTGTTGTGTTTTCAGGTGTTCATCTCATCCTGATAGGTGGAGTGTGTCAGCTGATTGCCGGTCTCCTGTCGTTCCGTAAATACGACCACCTGAGTGGCACCGCCTTCATTGGCTACGCAGCTCTCTGGGGCAGCTATGGAGCCACACGCATCTTCCTGGGTGCGTCCCAACCAATCTTAACTAACCTGACACTGTCACATGACCTGATGAGTAACATGACCCCGCTCACTGCCCTCACGACCAACCTATCCCTGCCCATCTCCGAGTCCGCCATCGCGGGATTAGTCCCCTACATCCTTCTATCCTTCCTATTGGCCTTCTGCTCTGCCACGGTAAACGTCATCATGCCCTTCGTGTTCGGCGCCATCACGCTGACCCTGCTGTTTGAGGCTGTGGCGGTGGGCGTGTCCTCGTCCTGGCCACTGGTCGTCTCTGGCATTCTAGAACTCCTCATCCTCCTTTTCGCCGTGTACGGCAGCGCCGCCCTGTTGGTGAAAGGTCTGGCGCAGCGCTATGTCCTCAAGGGGTTCGGCACGCCCCTGTTCAACGTGCTCCTGCTGGGGACCAACAGCCCTGCGGCCAGCGCCCAGAGCCTGGGACAGGAGAAGAAGAAGAACACCAAGTACGCTGAACCCCAGGCGCTCTTCTTCTTCTGTGACACGGTGTCTCCCTTCATCATGTTGTTCTACAGCTTTGGATACGTCACGTCCTTCTCCCTGGGTGCTGTGTGGATCTCCATCATCTCTGCTGCTCAACTCCTCTCCAGCTACTACGCTCACCTGCGGCAAGATGGCTACCTGGTCACCAAGGCCGGCCTGCATGCCACCTACTGGCTTACCAAGGCGTGGGAGGAGTTTGTGTTGTCGGCTGTGATCGTGTCGGAGCCGAAGGGAGAGGTGGCTACTGGGAGACAGGCGATGGTTGGTGATTGGTTCTTCGTGGCGGCGGCGCTCCTCCTCCTAGTGGTCAGTCTGAGTAATGACACCCTGGAGGTTACCCATAATGCTCTGTTCCTGCTGCTGTCCGTCTCCACCATCCCCCAGATCCCCCTCCAGGGGTACTACATGTTCTTTGGGGTGTCCTGTTCCCTGTTCGCCTCCGCTTCGCTCTACGGGACATTTTGCCGCCTCATCAACACCATCGCTGAGAAGAGTCTGATCCCGGTGGGTCCTCAGCCCATCTCCTCCGACCGTCTCCGCTCCACCCTGTCCTGCTTTTGCTCCCCGGGGAAACTCCAGGGGGCGCTGCCTTCGTCATCATCAGCATCGTCCCTGACCAATCAGATCCCTGACGCTCTGTTCTACCTGACCAACGGCGTGGCCGCTCTCTCGGCGCTCCACGCGGCCTCATCCAGTCAGAGCGTGTCCTTCCTACGGCTGAGTGTTCCCTGGGTTCTGGTATCTGGAGCGGTGGTACAGGGGTTCGTCAGCAGGCTGCAGGTCAGAGGAGGACAGAGGTTTGGCTCCATCATCCCATCCTTCTACCTGTCTGTCTGGGCCACCTGGACATGGTACCGCTTCACAGGTATGTGGATGACTTCAAGCTAAATCTAACCAATCCTATCTCAAGTTAAGTTTTTGCATAACTAGGAAAAACCCCATCAAAATTCAGACTCCAGCCACCCAAGCCATAGAATGTTCTCTCTGCTACCGCACGACAAGTGGTACCGATGCACCAAGTCTGCACCCAACAGGACCCTGAACAGCTTCTACCTCTTCTACCCTGTATATATAGCCATGTTATTACCTGGTACCCTGTATATATAGCCATGTTATTACCTGGTACCCTGTATATATAGCCATGTTATTACCTGGTACCCTGTATATATAGCCATGTTATCACCTGGTACCCTGTATATATAGCCATGTTATTACCTGGTACCCAGTGTATATAGCCATGTTATTACCTGGTACCCTGTGTATATAGCCATGTTATTACCTTGTACCCTGTATATATAGCCATGTTATTACCTGGTACCCTGTATATATAGCCATGTTATCACCTGGTACCCTGTATATATAGCCATGTTATCACCTGGTACCCTGTATATATAGCCATGTTATCACCTGGTACCCTGTATATATAGCCATGTTATCACCTGGTACCCTGTATATATAGCCATGTTATCACCTGGTACCCTGTATATATAGCCATGTTATCACCTGGTACCCTGTATATATAGCCATGTTATTACCTGGTACCCTGTAAATATAGCCATGTTATCACCTGGTACCCTGTATATATAGCCATGTTATTATCTCGTACCCTGTGTATATAGCCATGTTATTACCTGGTACCCTGTGTATATAGCCATGTTATTACCTGGTACCCTGTATATATAGCCATGTTATCACCTGGTACCCTGTGTATATAGCCATGTTATTACCTGGTACCCTGTATATATAGCCATGTTATTACCTGGTACCCAGTGTATATAGCCATGTTATTACCTGGTACCCTGTGTATATAGCCATGTTATTACCTGGTACCATGTGTATAT
>NW_026600332.1:12500-225000 GCF_029448725.1 Salvelinus fontinalis
GGAGGAGGGGTGAGGAGGGGGGGGGTGAGGAGAGGGGAGGAGGGGGGAGGAGAGGGGAGGAGAGGGGAGGAGGGGGTTAGTCTGGAGGAATCAGCTGCATCGTCAGCAAGGGAGACTGGCTCCTCAGACTGGGTAAGGGGTGAGGAGGGGTGAGGAGGGGTGAGGAGGGGGGAGGAGATGGGAGGAGAGGGGAGGAGGGGTGAGGAGGGGAGAGGAGGGGGAGGAGAAGGGATGAGGGGTGAGAAGGGGTGAGGAGGGGGAGGAGAGGGGAGGAGAAGGGATGAGGGGTGAGGAGGGGTGAGGAGGCGAGGAGAGGGGAGGAGGGGTGAGGAGGGAGGAGGAGAGTGGAGGAGGGGGGAGGAGAGGGGATGAGGGGGTTGGGGTTAGACTGGAGGAATCAGCTGCATCGTCAGCAAGGGAGACTGGCTCCTAAGACTGGGTAAGGGGTGAGGAGGGGTGAGGAGGGGGGAGGTGGCTGCAACAGCATTGGGTTACATTGGATTAGGGTTAGGGATACTCTGAGAAATGGTTTGATGACAGCATTGGGTTACATTGGATTAGGATTAGGGATACTCTGAGAAATGGTTTGATGACAGCATTGGGTTACATTGGATTAGGGTTAGGGATACTCTGAGAAATGGTTTGATGACAGCATTGGGTTACATTGGATTAGGGTTAGGGCTACTCTGAGAAATGGTTTGATAACAGCATTGGGTTACATTGGATTAGGGTTAGGGCTACTCTGAGAAATGGTTTGATAACATCATTGGGTTACATTGGATTAGGGTTAGGGATACTCTGAGAAATGGTTTGATGACAGCATTGGGTTACATTGGATTAGGGTTAGGGATACTCTGAGAAATGGTTTGATGACAGCATTGGGTTACATTGGATTAGGGTTAGGGATACTCTGAGAAATGGTTTGATAACAGCATTGGGTTACATTGGATTAGGGTTAGGGATACTCTGAGAAATGGTTTGATAACAGCATTGGGTTACATTGGATTAGGGTTAGGGATACTCTGAGAAATGGTTTGATGACAGCATTGGGTTACATTGGATTAGGGTTAGGGATACTCTGAGAAATGGTTTGATGACAGCATTGGGTTACATTGGATTAGGGTTAGGGATACTCTGAGAAATGGTTTGATAACAGCATTGGGTTACATTGGATTAGGGTTAGGGATACTCTGAGATATCATTTGGTTTCTTTATTCTATATTGTGATATTTCCAATTATGTTCTAATTGTTTACCTATGTTGTCCAGGTGTGGGTCCAGCCTACGACCGCGTGGGGACCAATGACAGCATCATGATCCGAGTCCCTGACCACACCGTCACCGGACACCTGTGTAACATCACCGGACCGCTTGCCATTACCTCAGCCAATCCCAGTGGAGAACCTGACAGCACGCACCACGACATGGTCATCAGGTAACGGTCTATCACAACACTCACCTGTACCCACCTGTACCCACCTGTACTCGCCTGTACCCACCTGTACTCACCTGTACCCACCTGTACTCGCCTGTACCCACCTGTATCCACCTGTACCCACCTGTACTCGCCTGTATCCACCTGTATCCACCTGTACCCACCTGTACTCACCTGTACTCACCTGTACCCACCTGTACTCGCCTGTACCCACCTGTTCTCACCTGTTCTCACCTGTACTCACCTATACCCACCTGTACCCACCTGTACCCACCTGTATCCACCTGTACCCACCTGTTCTCACCTGTTCTCACCTGTACTCACCTATACCCACCTGTACTCACATATACCCACCTGTACCCACCTGTACTCACCAGTACCCACCTGTACCCACATATACCCACCTGTACCCACCTGTACTCACCGGTACCCACCGGTACCCACCTGTACCCACCTGTCCTCACCTATACCCACCTGTAATCACCTGTACTCACCAGTACCCACCTGTACCCACCTGTACTTACCTGTACTCACCTGTACCCACCTGTACTCACCTGTTCCCACCTATACTCACCTTTACCCACCTGTACCCACCTATACTCACCTTTACCCACCTGTACCCACCTGAACTCACATGTAATCCCCTGTGACCACCTGTTCTCACCTGTACCCACCTGTACTCACCCGTTCCCACCTATACTCACCTGTACCCACCTGTACCCACCTGCACTCACCTGTACCCACCTGTACTCACCTATACCCACCTATACTCACCTGTACCCACCTATACCCACCTGTACTCACCTATACTTAAGCACTTAAGCCTGTTGGTATGCTATGCTGCCTTCATCAGATAGTTTGAACAGCTATGCTCCCTTCATGCTGATTGTGAAACTGAAAGTGATGTCAGTATTGAAGTATTTTTCTATCTTGGATTGCTGGTTGTATCGTAAACCGGTCTGATCTTTCCTGTCAGACTGGTTTCATATCAGTCAGCCTGCTGTGTAAATATCCAGTTCTACTAATGTAGGGTGGAATCAGTCGTCCAAACAAAATCAAATCAAATCAAATGTTATTTGTCACATGCGCCAAATACAACAGGTGTAGTAGACCTTACAGTGAAATGCTTACTTACAAGCCCTGAACTAACAATGCCGATTTAAGAACAAGGAGTGTTAAGTAAAAAAATAAATAAGTACACATTTTTTAATAAAAGTAACAAATAATCAAAGAGCAGCAGTAAAATAACAATAGCGAGGCTATATACAGGGGGTACCGATACAGAGTCAATGTGCGGAGCCACCGGTTAGTCGAGGTAATTGAGGTAATATGTACATGTAGGTAGAGTTAAAGTGATTATGCATAGATAATACACAGAGAGTAGCAGCAGTCTAAAAGGGAGGGCAATGCAAATAGTCTGGGTAGCCATTTGATTAGCTGTTCAGGAGTCTTATGGCTTGGGGGCAGAAGCTGTAAAGAGGTCTTTTGGACCTAGACTTGGCGCTCCAGTACCGCTGTGCGATAACAGAGAGAGCAGTCTACGACTAGGGTGACTGGAGTCTTTTAAACTTTCGTTACAAACACGAGTTTCTGTTGGAAAATTCATGTGTTTATCCCCGTTTTGTTCCGTTTACTTCCATCTAAGAAACGTTTTTACAGAATCGGTGGAATGAATACACCCCTGATCACCACCAAACACAGTTCACTTTCATAGCAGCCACATTCAAACAGCACGATCTCTTTGCTCGTTGTACTCGCTATTCTGTGACCAGGTGAAAAAACCTCTCCAAGTCAAACCTTCATACCATAACCGCTAACCGCTACACACAGCCTAAATCGTTATCACCATTTTGGCTAACGTCATAGTCAATCAACATAGCTACTAGAACTAACGAGTTCGAAAACCTGCTACGATCATGCAGTACAGTGTACAGCAAGCACCGGGCCCCGATGGCAATACATTTATAAAACCAAAAGGTTACCTTCACTTGGAAGAGTTTCAGTGTTGGATAGCCAGATAGGTTGGAAGACGTCCTCCAGAAGTTGTCATAATTGCTGTGTAAGTCTATGGAAGGGGCTGAGAATCATGAGTCTCCTAGGTTTTGTATTGAAGTCAATGTACCAAGAGGAGGACAGAAACTATCTGTCCTCCGGCTACACCTTGGTGCTACTCTACAGAGTGCTGATGAGGCTACTGTAGACCTAAATTGCAAAACAGAGTGTTTCAATCAATGATTTGGTGAAGTGAATATATTTATATTTGTTTTATCTAGAAAGAATCACTTTTAAATCTTTCACTATTTTATTTTTGTAAAATTCACTGAGGAGGATGGTCTTCAACTATTAGATACAGTTCCTGAACCTGAACCTACTCTGAACATGACACGTTCCTGTCAGACTGGTCTCCTTCCTGTAACCCATAAGACCAGCATCTGAACAGATCTATCCTGCTGTGTAAACATCCATTTATACTGAAGTATCTGTGTTGATCTGTATCTGTCTGTGTTCCAGTCGGCTGGGCCAGTCTAAACCTGAACCTACTCTGTCTCTATGTATCCTAGTAGGCTGGGCCAGTCTAAACCTGAACCTAAACCTGAACCTGAACCTACTCTGACACTCTCTATTTGTATCCTAGTAGGCTGGGCCAGTCTAAACCTGAACCTGAACCTGAACCTGAACCTGAACCTGAACCTACTCTGTCTCTATGTGTATCCTAGTAGGCTGGGCCAGTCTAAACCTAAACCTGAACCTAAACCTGAACCTAAACCTGAACCTACTCTGTCTCTATGTGTATCCTAGTCGGCTGGGCCAGTCTAAACCTAAACCTGAACCTAAACCTGAACCTACTCTATCTCTATGTGTATCCTAGTCGGCTGGGCCATAAGATCCAAGGGGTTCTGTGTGACGGGGTTTCCAACGAGGTCATAGCCTCAACGGTGGTGAACTGCCTCAAGATAGATGAAGGTATGATGTTACAGAACAGAAGCTCACTACAATAACTAATTACTAACATCTTAGGTTGTGTTGTCCTGTCTAGGGATGGAACATTCTGGAAACTTTCCCCAAATTCCCAGGCTTTCCAGAAATCCAGGTTGAAAGATTCCTGGATTTCAAAGAATCCTCTGACCAGGATTTCTGGGAAACCTGGGAAAATTACCGGGACATTGCAACCCTAGTCCCACATTATGATTCACTGTGTGTCAGTGATCACTCAGTCAATATTGTGTTTCCTCATCCTCCAGGTACGATTAGTATCGTGAGGGAAGGCTGCGTCCCGGCGGTGAAGGTCCGACAGATCTTTGAGAGGGTGAAGACCAGTATGTTGTGAGGAGGACCCCTCCCTCCATCCCTCCTCTATCCTCTCTTCCAATCAGCTCTCCTCCCACCATTCTCTGTTGACCAATGATGACGCTCAGATCAGATACTGGACCCACCCACCTCAGGCCACCATCCAATATGTCTGTCAAACACGTTGAGCAACGGTTGTTACATATTTATTCTCTATGTATGTTGTAGATGCAATCATATATAAATATGTGCATTTTAGATTCGATTTTAGGATCATACGTATTTTTTGTTTCGTTCTATGGGACTTTGATTATGTAAAATCAAGTGGTAACAGACATTATACTCTAATGATGTAGAACTCTAAATGAAGGATGATGTAGAACTCTAAATGAGGGATGATGTACAACTCTAAATGAGGGAGTTATGAAGGATGATGTAGAACTCTAAATGAGGGAGTTATGAAGGATGATGTAGAACTCTAAATGAAGGATGATGTAGAACTCTAAATGAAGGATGATGTAGAACTCTAAATGAAGGATGATGTAGAACTCTAAATGAGGGATGATGTACAACTCTAAATGAAGGATGATGTAGAACTCTAAATGAAGGATGATGTACAACTCTAAATGAAGGATGATGTAGAACTCTAAATGAAGGATGATGTAGAACTCTAAATGAAGGATGATGTAGAACTCTAAATGAAGGATGATGTACAACTCTAAATGAAGGATGATGTACAACTCTAAATGAAGGATGATGAAGGATGATGTACAACTCTAAATGAAGGATGATGTAGAACTCTAAATGAAGGATGATGAAGGATGATGTAGAACTCTAAATGAGGGATTTATGAAGGATGATGTAGAACTCTAAATGAGGGATTTATGAAGGATGATGTACAACTCTAAATGAGGGATTATGAAGGATGATGTATGTGAATGTACGATGCTGCTGGGTATAAATGAATAATACATTACTGTGAAGTACTGTTTAACTGGGAATGTATATATTGTTTAATATGGAGCTTGACGCAGGCCAAATGCATACGTGTAAAATTGAAAAGTATTATTTGCTTTGGCAATTTACTGCAATAGATCCGTGTATAAAGTGAAGTGATCAGAATAAAACTATAATTAAATATATTTATTTCTCCACTTTTGTTCTGCTCTGTAATCAATATTTCAGATAATCAAATCAAATGTTATTTTCCACATGTGCCAAATACATCAGGTGTAGACTTTACCATGAAATGCTTACTTACGAGCCCTTAACCAACAGTGCAGTTAAAAAGTAAGACAAATATTTGCTAAATTAAAAAGGAAATAGTAAGACAATGAAAACAATAACATGGCTTTTTTACAAGGAGGTAGTACCTAGTCAATATGCAGGAGTACCAGGTAGCAGTACCTAGTCAATATGCAGGAGTACCAGGTACCAGTACCTAGTCAATATGCAGGAGTACCAGGTAGTAACATGGCTATATACAAGGAGTACCAGTACCTAGTCAATATGCAGGAGTACCAGGTAGGAACATGGCTATATACAAGGAGTACCAGTACCTAGTCAATATGCAGGAGTACCAGGTAGCAGTACCTAGTCAATATGCAGGAGTACCAGGTAGCAGTACCTACTCAATATGCAGGAGTACCAGGTACCAGTACCTAGTCAATATGCAGGGGTACCAGGTAGCAGTACCTAGTCAATATGCAGGAGTACCAGGTACCAGTACCTAGTCAATATGCAGGAGTACCAGGTAGCAGTACCTAGTCAATATGCAGGAGTACCAGGTAGCAGTACCTAGTCAATATGCAGGAGTACCAGGTAGCAGTAACTAGTCAATATGCAGGAGTACCAGGTAGCAGTACCTAGTCAATATGCAGGAGTACCAGGTAGCAGTACCTAGTCAATATGCAGGGGTACCAGGTAGCAGTACCTAGTCAATATGCAGGAGTACCAGGTAGCAGTACCTAGTCAATATACAGGGGTACCAGGTAGCAGTAACTAGTCAATATGCAGGAGTACCAGGTAGTAACATGGCTATATACAAGGAGTACCAGTACCTAGTCAATCTGCAGGGGTACCAGGTAGTAACATGACTATATACAAGGAGTACCAGTACCTAGTCAATATGCAGGAGCACCAGGTAGTAACATGGCTATATACAAGGAGTACCAGGTAGCAGTACTTAGTCAATCTGCAGGAGTACCAGGTAGTAACATGGCTATATACAAGGACTACCAGTACCTAGTCAATATGCAGGAGTACCAGGTAGTAACATGGCTATATACAAGGAGTACCAGTACCTAGTCAATATGCAGGAGTACCAGGTAGCAGTACCTAATCAATATGCAGGAGTACCAGGTAGCAGTACCTAGTCAATATGCAGGAGTACCAGGTAGCAGTAACTAGTCAATATGCAGGAGTACCAGGTAGTAACATGGCTATATACAAGGAGTACCAGTACCTAGTCAATGTTCAGGGGTACCAGGTAGTAACATGGCTATATACAAGGAGTACCAGTACCTAGTCAATATACAAGGAGTACCAGGTAGTAACATGGCTATATACAAGGAGTACCAGTACCTAGTCAATCTGCAGGGGTACCAGGTAGTTGAGGTAATTGAGGTAACAATTAGGTGTGTGGGTAGAGTCTAGTGAGTGTGTGGGTAGAGTCAAATGAGTGTGTGGGTAGAGTCTAGTGAGTGTGTGGGTAGAGTCTAGTGAGTGTGTGGGTAGAGTCTAGTGAGTTTGTGGGTAGAGTCTAGGTATTGTGTCGGTAGAGTCTAGTGAGTGTGTGGGTAGAGTCTAGTGAGTGTGTGGGTAGAGTCCAGTGAGTGTGTGGGTAGAGTCTAGTGAGTGTGTGGGTAGAGTCCAGGGAGTGTGTGGGTAGAGTCTAGTGAGTGTGTGAGTAGAGTCTAGTGAGTGTGTGGGTAGAGTCTAGTGAGTGTGTGGGTAGAGTCTAGTGAGTGTGTGGGTAGATTCTAGTGAGTGTGTGGGTAGAGTCTAGTGAGTGTGTGGGTAGAGTCCAGTGAGTGTGTGGGTAGAGTCTAGTGAGTGTGTGGGTAGAGTCTAGTGAGTGTGTGGGTAGAGTCTAGTGAGTGTGTGGGTAGAGTCCAGTGAGTGTGTGGGTAGAGTCTAGTGAGTGTGTGGGTAGAGTCCAGTGAGTGTGTGGGTAGAGTCTAGTGAGTGTGTGGGTAGAGTCTAGTGAGTGTGTGGTGAGAGTCCAGTGAGTGTGTGGGTAGAGTCTAGTGAGTGTGTGGGTAGAGTCTAGTGAGTGTGTGGGTAGAGTCTAGTGAGTGTGTGGGTAGAGTCCAGTGAGTGTGTGGGTAGTCTAGTGAGTGTGTGGGTAGAGTCTAGTGAGTGTGTGGGTAGAGTCTAGTGAGTGTGTGGGTAGTCTAGTGAGTGTGTGGGTAGAGTCTAGTGACTGTGTGGGTAGTCTAGTGAGTGTGTGGGTAGAGTCCAGTGAGTGTGTGGGTAGAGTCTAGTGAGTGTGTGGGTAGAGTCTAGTGAGTGTGTGGGTAGAGTCTAGTGAGTGTGTGGGTAGAGTCTAGTGAGTGTGTGGGTAGAGTCTAGTGAGTGTGTGGGTAGAGTCTAGTGAGTGTGTGGGTAGAGTCCAGTGAGTGTGTGGGTAGAGTCTAGTGAGTGTGTGGGTAGAGTCCAGTGAGTGTGTGGGTAGAGTCTAGTGAGTGTGTGGGTAGTCTAGTGAGTGTGTGGGTAGAGTCTAGTGAGTGTGTGGGTAGAGTCCAGTGAGTGTGTGGGTAGTCTAGTGAGTGTGTGGGTAGTCTAGTAAGTGTGTGGGTAGAGTCTAGTGAGTGTGTGGGTAGAGTCCAGTGAGTGTGTGGGTAGAGTCCAGTGAGTGTTTGGGTAGAGTCTAGTGAGTGTGTGGGTAGAGTCTAGTGACTGTGTGGGTAGTCTAGTGAGTGTGTGGGTAGAGTCCAGTGAGTGTTTGGGTAGAGTCTAGTGAGTGTGTGGGTAGAGTCTAGTGACTGTGTGGGTAGTCTAGTGAGTGTGTGGGTAGAGTCCAGTGAGTGTGTGGGTAGAGTCCAGTCAGTGTGTGGGTAGAGTCTAGTGAGTGTGTGGGTAGAGTCTAGTGAGTGTGTGGGTAGTCTAGTGAGTGTGTGGGTAGAGTCCAGTGAGTGTGTGGGTAGAATCTAGTGAGTGTGTGGGTAGAGTCCAGTGAGTGTGTGGGTAGAATCTAGTGAGTGTGTGGGTAGAGTCTAGTGAGTGTGTGGTGAGAGTCCAGTGAGTGTGTGGGTAGAGTCTAGTGAGTGTGTGGTGAGAGTCCAGTGAGTGTGTGGGTAGAGTCCAGTGAGTGTGTGGGTAGAGTCTAGTGAGTGTGTGGGTAGAGTCTAGGTATTGTGTCGGTAGAGTCTAGTGAGTGTGTTTGTGGAGTCTAGTGAGTGTGTGGGTAGAGTCTAGTGAGTGTGTGGGTAGAGTCTAGTGAGTGTGTGGGTAGATTCTAGTGAGTGTGTGGGTAGAGTCTAGTGAGTGTGTGGGTAGAGTCCAGTGAGTGTGTGGGTAGAGTCCAGTGAGTGTGTGGGTAGAGTCCAGTGAGTGTATGGGTAGTCTAGTGAGTGTGTGGGTAGTCTAGTGAGTGTGTGGGTAGAGTCTAGTGAGTGTGTGGGTAGTGTCTATTGAGTGTGTGGGTAGTCTAGTGAGTGTGTGAGTAGTCTAGTGAGTGTGTGGGTAGTGTCCAGTGAGTGTGTGGGTAGAGTCCAGTGAGTGTGTGGGTAGTGTCTAGTGAGTGTGTGGGTAGTCTAGTGAGTGTGTGAGTAGTCTAGTGAGTGTGTGGGTAGTCTAGTGAGTGTGTGGGTAGAGTCCAGTGAGTGTATGGGTAGTCCGGTGAGTGTGTGAGGAGTCTAGTGAGTGTGTGGGTAGAGTCCAGTGAGTGTGTGGGTAGTCTAGTGAGTGTGTGGGTAGAGTCTAGTGAGTGTGTGGGTAGAGTCCAGTGAGTGTGTGGGTAGTCTAGTCAGTGTGTGGGTAGAGTCAAATGAGTGTGTGGGTAGTGTCTAGTGAGTGTGTGGGTAGAGTCTAGTGAGTGTGTGGGTAGAGTCTCGTGAGTGTGTGGGTAGAGTCTAGGGAGTGTGTGGGTAGAGTCTAGTGAGTGTGTGGGTAGAGTCTAGTGAGTTTGTGGGTAGAGTCCAGTGAGTGTGTGGGTAGTCTAGTGAGTGTGTGGGTAGAGTCCAGTGAGTGTGTGGGTAGAGTCCAGTGAGTGTGTGGGTAGAGTATAGTGAGTGTGTGGGTAGAGTCCAGTGAGTGTGTGGGTAGTCTAGTGAGTGTGTGGGTAGTCTAGTGAGTGTGTGGGTAGAGTATAGTGAGTGTGTGGGTAGAGTCCAGTGAGTGTGTGGGTAGAGTCTAGTGAGTGTGTGGGTAGTCTAGTGAGTGTGTGGGTAGTCTAGTGAGTGTGTGGGTAGAGTCTAGTGAGTGTGTGGGTAGAGTCCAGTGAGTGTGTGGGTAGTCTAGTGAGTGTGTGGGTAGAGTCCAGTGAGTGTGTGGGTAGAGTCCAGTGAGTGTGTGGGTAGAGTATAGTGAGTGTGTGGGTAGAGTCCAGTGAGTGTGTGGGTAGTCTAGTGAGTGTGTGGGTAGTCTAGTGAGTGTGTGGGTAGAGTATAGTGAGTGTGTGGGTAGAGTCCAGTGAGTGTGTGGGTAGAGTCTAGTGAGTGTGTGGGTAGTCTAGTGAGTGTGTGGGTAGTCTAGTGAGTGTGTGGGTAGAGTCTAGTGAGTGTGTGGGTAGAGTCCAGTGAGTGTGTGGGTAGTCTAGTGAGTGTGTGGGTAGTCTAGTAAGTGTGTGGGTAGAGTCCAGTGAGTGTGTGGGTAGAGTCTAGTGAGTGTGTGGGTAGAGTCTAGTGAATGTGTGGGTAGAGTCCAGTGAGTGTGTGGGTAGAGGCCAGTGAGTGTGTGGGTAGAGTCCAGTCAGTGTGTGGGTAGAGTCTAGTGAGTGTGTGGGTAGAGTCTAGTTATTGTGTGGGTAGAGTCCAGTGAGTGTGTGGGTAGAGTCTAGTGAGTGTGTGGGTAGAGTCCAGTCAGTGTGTGGGTAGAGTCTAGTGAGTGTGTGGGTAGAGTCCAGTGAGTGTGTGGGTAGAGTCTAGTGAGTGTGTGGGTAGAGTCCAGTGAGTGTGTGGGTAGAGTCTAGTGAGTGTGTGGGTAGAGTCTAGTGAGTGTGTGGGTAGAGTCTAGTTATTGTGTGGGTAGAGTCCAGTGAGTGTGTGGGTAGAGTCCAGTGAGTGTGTGTGTAGAGTCTAGTGAGTGTGTGGGTAGAGTCTAGTTATTGTGTGGGTAGAGTCCAGTGAGTGTGTGGGTAGAGTCCAGTGAGTGTGTGGGTAGAGTCTAGTTATTGTGTGGGTAGAGTCTAGTGAGTGTGTGGGTGGAGTCCAGTGAGTGTGTGGGTAGAGTCTAGTGAGTGTGTGGGTAGAGTCCAGTGAGTGTGTGGGTAGAGTCTAGTGAGTGTGTGGGTAGTCTAGTGAGTGTGTGGGTAGTCTAGTGAGTGTGTGGGTAGAGCCTAGTGAGTGTGTGGGTAGAGTCCAGTGAGTGTGTGGGTAGTCTAGTGAGTGTGTGGGTAGAGTCTAGTGAGTGTGTGGGTAGAGTCCAGTGAGTGTGTGGGTAGAGTCTAGTGAGTGTGTGGGTAGTCTAGTGAGTGTGTGGGTAGTCTAGTGAGTGTGTAGGTAGAGTCTAGTGAGTGTGTGGGTAGAGTCCAGTGAGTCTGTGGGTAGGGTCCAGTGAGTGTTTGGGTAGAGTCTAGTGAGTGTGTGGGTAGAGTCTAATGACTGTGTGGGTAGTCTAGTGAGTGTGTGGGTAGAGTCCAGTGAGTGTGTGGGTAGAGTCCAGTCAGTGTGTGGGTAGCGTCCAGTGAGTGTGTGGGTAGAGTCTAGAGAGTGTGTGGGTAGAGTCTAGTGAGTGTGTGGGTACAGTCTAGTGAGTGTGTGGGTAGATTCTAGTGAGTGTGTGGGTAGAGTCTAGTGAGTGTGTGGGTAGATTCCAGTGAGTGTGTGGGTAGAGTCCAGTGAGTGTGTGGGTAGAGTCCAGTGAGTGTGTGGGTAGTCTAGTGAGTGTGTGGGTAGAGTCTAGTGAGTGTGTGGGTAGAGTCTAGTGAGTGTGTGGGTAGAGTCTAGTGAGTGTGTGGGTAGTCTAGTGAGTGTGTGGGTAGAGTCCAGTGAGTGTGTGGGTAGAGTCTAGTGAGTGTGTGGGTAGAGTCCAGTGAGTGTGTGGGTAATGTCTAGTGAGTGTGTGGGTAGAGTCTAGTGAGTGTGTGGGTAGCGCCTAGTGAGTGTGTGGGAAGGGTCCAGTGAGTGTTTGGGTAGAGTCTAGTGAGTGTGTGGGTAGAGTCTAATGACTGTGTGGGTAGTCTAGTGAGTGTGTGGGTAGAGTCCAGTGAGTGTGTGGGTAGAGTCCAGTGAGTGTGTGGGTAGAGTCCAGTGAGTGTGTGGGTAGAGTCCAGTCAGTGTGTGGGTAGAGTCTAGTGAGTGTGTGGGTAGAGTCCAGTGAGTGTGTGGGTAGAGTCCAGTGAGTGTGTGGGTAGAGTCTAGTGAGTGTGTGGGTAGAGTCCAGTGAGTGTGTGGGTAGAGTCCAGTGAGTGTGTGGGTAGAGTCTAGTGAGTGTGTGGGTAGAGTCTAGTGAGTGTGTGGGTAGAGTCCAGTGAGTGTGTGGGTTGAGTCCAGTGAGTGTGTGGGTAGAGTCTAGTGAGTGTGTGGGTAGAGTCTAGTGAGTGTGTGGGAAGGGTCCAGTGAGTGTTTGGGTAGAGTCTAGTGAGTGTGTGGGTAGAGTCTAATGACTGTGTGGGTAGTCTAGTGAGTGTGTGGGTAGAGTCCAGTGAGTGTGTGGGTAGAGTCCAGTGAGTGTGTGGGTAGAGTCCAGTGAGTGTGTGGGTAGAGTCCAGTCAGTGTGTGGGTAGAGTCTAGTGAGTGTGTGGGTAGAGTCCAGTGAGTGTGTGGGTAGAGTCCAGTGAGTGTGTGGGTAGAGTCTAGTGAGTGTGTGGGTAGAGTCCAGTGAGTGTGTGGGTAGAGTCCAGTGAGTGTGTGGGTAGAGTCTAGTGAGTGTGTAGGTAGAGTCTAGTGAGTGTGTGGGTAGAGTCCAGTGAGTGTGTGGGTAGAGTCCAGTGAGTGTGTGGGTAGAGTCTAGTGAGTGTGTGGGTACTCTAGTGAGTGTGTGGGTAGTCTAGTGAGTGTGTGGGTAGAGTCTAGGTATTGTGTGGGTAGAGTCTAGTGAGTGTGTTTGTAGAGTCTAGTGAGTGTGTGGGTAGAGTCTAGTGAGTGTGTGGGTAGAGTCCAGTGAGTGTGTGGGTAGAGTCTAGTGAGTGTGTGGGTAGAGTCCAGTGAGTGTGTGGGTAGTCTAGTGAGTGTGTGGGTAGAGTCCAGTGAGTGTGTGGGTAGAGTCTAGTGAGTCTGTGGGTAGAGTCCAGTGAGTGTGTGGGTAGAGTCCAGTGAGTGTGTGAGTAGTCTAGTGATTGTGTGGGTAGAGTCTAGTGACTGTGTGGGTAGTCTAGTGAGTGTATGGGTAGACTCCAGTGAGTGTGTGTGGTTAGAGTCTAGTGAGTGTGTGGATAGAGTCCAGTGAGTGTGTGGGTAGAGTCCAGTGAGTGTGTGGGTAGAGTCTAGTGAGTGTGTGGGTACTCTAGTGAGTGTGTGGGTAGTCTAGTGAGTGTGTGGGTAGAGTCTAGGTATTGTGTGGGTAGAGTCTAGTGAGTGTGTTTGTAGAGTCTAGTGAGTGTGTGGGTAGAGTCCAGTGAGTGTGTGGGTAGAGTCTAGTGAGTGTGTGGGTAGAGTCCAGTGAGTGTGTGGGTAGTCTAGTGAGTGTGTGGGTAGAGTCCAGTGAGTGTGTGGGTAGAGTCTAGTGAGTCTGTGGGTAGAGTCCAGTGAGTGTGTGGGTAGAGTCCAGTGAGTGTGTGAGTAGTCTAGTGATTGTGTGGGTAGAGTCTAGTGACTGTGTGGGTAGTCTAGTGAGTGTATGGGTAGACTCCAGTGAGTGTGTGTGGTTAGAGTCTAGTGAGTGTGTGGGTAGAGTCTAGTGAGTGTGTGGGTAGAGTCTAGTGAGTGTGTGGGTAGAGTCCAGTGAGTGTGTGGGTAGAGTCTAGTGAGTGTGTGGGTAGAGTCTAGTCAATGTGTGGGTAGAGTCCAGTGAGTGTGTGGGTAGAGTCTAGTGAGTATGTGGGTAGAGTCTAGTGAGTGTGTGGGAAGAGTCTAGTAATTGTGTGGGTAGTCTAGTGAGTGTGTGGGTAGAGTCTAGTGAGTGTGTGGGTAGTCTAGTGAGTGTGTGGGTAGAGTCCAGTGAGTCTGTGGGTAGAGTCTAGTGAGTGTGTGGGTAGAGTCCAGTGAGTGTGTGGGTAGAGTCTAATGACTGTGTGGGTAGTCTAGTGAGTGTGTGGGTAGATACCAGTGAGTGTGTGGGTAGAGTCTAGTGAGTGTGTGGGTAGAGTCTAGTGAGTGTGTGGGTACAGTCTAGTGAGTGTGTGGGTAGATTCTAGTGAGTGTGTGGGTAGAGTCCAGTGAGTGTGTGGGTAGAGTCCAGTGAGTGTGTGGGTAGAGTCTAGTGAGTGTGTGGGTAGTCTAGTGAGTGTGTGGGTAGAGTCTAGTGAGTGTGTGGGTAGAGTCTAGTGAGTGTGTGGGTAGAGTCTAGTGAGTGTGTGGGTAGTCTAGTGAGTGTGTGGGTAGAGTCTAGTGAGTGTGTGGGTAGAGTCTAGTGAGTGTGTGGGTAGAGTCTAGTGAGTGTGTGGGTAGAGTCCAGTGAGTGTGTGGGTAGAGTCCAGTGAGTGTGTGGGTAGAGTCTAGTGAGTGTGTGGGTAGAGTCTAGGTATTGTGTCGGTAGAGTCTAGTGAGTGTGTTTGTGGAGTCTAGTGAGTGTGTGGGTAGAGTCTAGTGAGTGTGTGGGTAGAGTCTAGTGAGTGTGTGGGTAGATTCTAGTGAGTGTGTGGGTAGAGTCTAGTGAGTGTGTGGGTAGAGTCCAGTGAGTGTGTGGGTAGAGTCCAGTGAGTGTGTGGGTAGAGTCCAGTGAGTGTATGGGTAGTCTAGTGAGTGTGTGGGTAGTCTAGTGAGTGTGTGGGTAGAGTCTAGTGAGTGTGTGGGTAGTGTCTATTGAGTGTGTGGGTAGTCTAGTGAGTGTGTGAGTAGTCTAGTGAGTGTGTGGGTAGTGTCCAGTGAGTGTGTGGGTAGAGTCCAGTGAGTGTGTGGGTAGTGTCTAGTGAGTGTGTGGGTAGTCTAGTGAGTGTGTGAGTAGTCTAGTGAGTGTGTGGGTAGTCTAGTGAGTGTGTGGGTAGAGTCCAGTGAGTGTATGGGTAGTCCGGTGAGTGTGTGAGGAGTCTAGTGAGTGTGTGGGTAGAGTCCAGTGAGTGTGTGGGTAGTCTAGTGAGTGTGTGGGTAGAGTCTAGTGAGTGTGTGGGTAGAGTCCAGTGAGTGTGTGGGTAGTCTAGTCAGTGTGTGGGTAGAGTCAAATGAGTGTGTGGGTAGTGTCTAGTGAGTGTGTGGGTAGAGTCTAGTGAGTGTGTGGGTAGAGTCTCGTGAGTGTGTGGGTAGAGTCTAGGGAGTGTGTGGGTAGAGTCTAGTGAGTGTGTGGGTAGAGTCTAGTGAGTTTGTGGGTAGAGTCCAGTGAGTGTGTGGGTAGTCTAGTGAGTGTGTGGGTAGAGTCCAGTGAGTGTGTGGGTAGAGTCCAGTGAGTGTGTGGGTAGAGTATAGTGAGTGTGTGGGTAGAGTCCAGTGAGTGTGTGGGTAGTCTAGTGAGTGTGTGGGTAGTCTAGTGAGTGTGTGGGTAGTCTAGTGAGTGTGTGGGTAGAGTCTAGTGAGTGTGTGGGTAGAGTCCAGTGAGTGTGTGGGTAGTCTAGTGAGTGTGTGGGTAGAGTCCAGTGAGTGTGTGGGTAGAGTCCAGTGAGTGTGTGGGTAGAGTATAGTGAGTGTGTGGGTAGAGTCCAGTGAGTGTGTGGGTAGTCTAGTGAGTGTGTGGGTAGTCTAGTGAGTGTGTGGGTAGAGTATAGTGAGTGTGTGGGTAGAGTCCAGTGAGTGTGTGGGTAGAGTCTAGTGAGTGTGTGGGTAGTCTAGTGAGTGTGTGGGTAGTCTAGTGAGTGTGTGGGTAGAGTCTAGTGAGTGTGTGGGTAGAGTCCAGTGAGTGTGTGGGTAGAGTCCAGTGAGTGTGTGGGTAGAGTCTAGTGAGTGTGTGGGTAGTCTAGTAAGTGTGTGGGTAGAGTCTAGTGAGTGTGTGGGTAGTCTAGTAAGTGTGTGGGTAGAGTCCAGTGAGTGTGTGGGTAGAGTCTAGTGAGTGTGTGGGTAGAGTCTAGTGAATGTGTGGGTAGAGTCCAGTGAGTGTGTGGGTAGAGGCCAGTGAGTGTGTGGGTAGAGTCCAGTCAGTGTGTGGGTAGAGTCTAGTGAGTGTGTGGGTAGAGTCTAGTTATTGTGTGGGTAGAGTCCAGTGAGTGTGTGGGTAGAGTCTAGTGAGTGTGTGGGTAGAGTCCAGTCAGTGTGTGGGTAGAGTCTAGTGAGTGTGTGGGTAGAGTCCAGTGAGTGTGTGGGTAGAGTCTAGTGAGTGTGTGGGTAGAGTCCAGTGAGTGTGTGGGTAGAGTCTAGTGAGTGTGTGGGTAGAGTCTAGTGAGTGTGTGGGTAGAGTCTAGTTATTGTGTGGGTAGAGTCCAGTGAGTGTGTGGGTAGAGTCCAGTGAGTGTGTGTGTAGAGTCTAGTGAGTGTGTGGGTAGAGTCTAGTTATTGTGTGGGTAGAGTCCAGTGAGTGTGTGGGTAGAGTCCAGTGAGTGTGTGGGTAGAGTCTAGTTATTGTGTGGGTAGAGTCTAGTGAGTGTGTGGGTGGAGTCCAGTGAGTGTGTGGGTAGAGTCTAGTGAGTGTGTGGGTAGAGTCCAGTGAGTGTGTGGGTAGAGTCTAGTGAGTGTGTGGGTAGTCTAGTGAGTGTGTGGGTAGTCTAGTGAGTGTGTGGGTAGAGCCTAGTGAGTGTGTGGGTAGAGTCCAGTGAGTGTGTGGGTAGTCTAGTGAGTGTGTGGGTAGAGTCTAGTGAGTGTGTGGGTAGAGTCCAGTGAGTGTGTGGGTAGAGTCTAGTGAGTGTGTGGGTAGTCTAGTGAGTGTGTGGGTAGTCTAGTGAGTGTGTAGGTAGAGTCTAGTGAGTGTGTGGGTAGAGTCTAATGACTGTGTGGGTAGTCTAGTGAGTGTGTGGGTAGAGTCCAGTGAGTGTGTGGGTAGAGTCCAGTCAGTGTGTTGGTAGCGTCCAGTGAGTGTGTGGGTAGAGTCTAGAGAGTGTGTGGGTAGAGTCTAGTGAGTGTGTGGGTACAGTCTAGTGAGTGTGTGGGTAGATTCTAGTGAGTGTGTGGGTAGAGTCTAGTGAGTGTGTGGGTAGAGTCCAGTGAGTGTGTGGGTAGAGTCCAGTGAGTGTGTGGGTAGAGTCCAGTGAGTGTGTGGGTAGTCTAGTGAGTGTGTGGGTAGAGTCTAGTGAGTGTGTGGGTAGAGTCTAGTGAGTGTGTGGGTAGAGTCTAGTGAGTGTGTGGGTAGTCTAGTGAGTGTGTGGGTAGAGTCCAGTGAGTGTGTGGGTAGAGTCTAGTGAGTGTGTGGGTAGAGTCCAGTGAGTGTGTGGGTAGAGTCTAGTGAGTGTGTGGGTAGAGTCTAGTGAGTGTGTGGGTAGAGTCTAGTGAGTGTGTGGGAAGGGTCCAGTGAGTGTTTGGGTAGAGTCTAGTGAGTGTGTGGGTAGAGTCTAATGACTGTGTGGGTAGTCTAGTGAGTGTGTGGGTAGAGTCCAGTGAGTGTGTGGGTAGAGTCTAGTTATTGTGTGGGTAGAGTCTAGTGAGTGTGTGGGTGGAGTCCAGTGAGTGTGTGGGTAGAGTCTAGTGAGTGTGTGGGTAGAGTCCAGTGAGTGTGTGGGTAGAGTCTAGTGAGTGTGTGGGTAGTCTAGTGAGTGTGTGGGTAGTCTAGTGAGTGTGTGGGTAGAGCCTAGTGAGTGTGTGGGTAGAGTCCAGTGAGTGTGTGGGTAGTCTAGTGAGTGTGTGGGTAGAGTCTAGTGAGTGTGTGGGTAGAGTCCAGTGAGTGTGTGGGTAGAGTCTAGTGAGTGTGTGGGTAGTCTAGTGAGTGTGTGGGTAGTCTAGTGAGTGTGTAGGTAGAGTCTAGTGAGTGTGTGGGTAGTCTAGTGAGTGTGTGGGTAGAGTCCAGTGAGTCTGTGGGTAGGGTCCAGTGAGTGTTTGGGTAGAGTCTAGTGAGTGTGTGGGTAGAGTCTAATGACTGTGTGGGTAGTCTAGTGAGTGTGTGGGTAGAGTCCAGTGAGTGTGTGGGTAGAGTCCAGTCAGTGTGTGGGTAGCGTCCAGTGAGTGTGTGGGTAGAGTCTAGAGAGTGTGTGGGTAGAGTCTAGTGAGTGTGTGGGTACAGTCTAGTGAGTGTGTGGGTAGATTCTAGTGAGTGTGTGGGTAGAGTCTAGTGAGTGTGTGGGTAGAGTCCAGTGAGTGTGTGGGTAGAGTCCAGTGAGTGTGTGGGTAGAGTCCAGTGAGTGTGTGGGTAGTCTAGTGAGTGTGTGGGTAGAGTCTAGTGAGTGTGTGGGTAGAGTCTAGTGAGTGTGTGGGTAGAGTCTAGTGAGTGTGTGGGTAGTCTAGTGAGTGTGTGGGTAGAGTCCAGTGAGTGTGTGGGTAGAGTCTAGTGAGTGTGTGGGTAGAGTCCAGTGAGTGTGTGGGTAATGTCTAGTGAGTGTGTGGGTAGAGTCTAGTGAGTGTGTGGGTAGCGCCTAGTGAGTGTGTGGGAAGGGTCCAGTGAGTGTTTGGGTAGAGTCTAGTGAGTGTGTGGGTAGAGTCTAATGACTGTGTGGGTAGTCTAGTGAGTGTGTGGGTAGAGTCCAGTGAGTGTGTGGGTAGAGTCCAGTGAGTGTGTGGGTAGAGTCCAGTGAGTGTGTGGGTAGAGTCCAGTCAGTGTGTGGGTAGAGTCTAGTGAGTGTGTGGGTAGAGTCCAGTGAGTGTGTGGGTAGAGTCCAGTGAGTGTGTGGGTAGAGTCTAGTGAGTGTGTGGGTAGAGTCCAGTGAGTGTGTGGGTAGAGTCCAGTGAGTGTGTGGGTAGAGTCTAGTGAGTGTGTGGGTAGAGTCTAGTGAGTGTGTGGGTAGAGTCCAGTGAGTGTGTGGGTAGAGTCCAGTGAGTGTGTGGGTAGAGTCTAGTGAGTGTGTGGGTAGAGTCTAGTGAGTGTGTGGGAAGGGTCCAGTGAGTGTTTGGGTAGAGTCTAGTGAGTGTGTGGGTAGAGTCTAATGACTGTGTGGGTAGTCTAGTGAGTGTGTGGGTAGAGTCCAGTGAGTGTGTGGGTAGAGTCCAGTGAGTGTGTGGGTAGAGTCCAGTGAGTGTGTGGGTAGAGTCCAGTCAGTGTGTGGGTAGAGTCTAGTGAGTGTGTGGGTAGAGTCCAGTGAGTGTGTGGGTAGAGTCCAGTGAGTGTGTGGGTAGAGTCTAGTGAGTGTGTGGGTAGAGTCCAGTGAGTGTGTGGGTAGAGTCCAGTGAGTGTGTGGGTAGAGTCTAGTGAGTGTGTAGGTAGAGTCTAGTGAGTGTGTGGGTAGAGTCCAGTGAGTGTGTGGGTAGAGTCCAGTGAGTGTGTGGGTAGAGTCTAGTGAGTGTGTGGGTACTCTAGTGAGTGTGTGGGTAGTCTAGTGAGTGTGTGGGTAGAGTCTAGGTATTGTGTGGGTAGAGTCTAGTGAGTGTGTTTGTAGAGTCTAGTGAGTGTGTGGGTAGAGTCTAGTGAGTGTGTGGGTAGAGTCCAGTGAGTGTGTGGGTAGAGTCTAGTGAGTGTGTGGGTAGAGTCCAGTGAGTGTGTGGGTAGTCTAGTGAGTGTGTGGGTAGAGTCCAGTGAGTGTGTGGGTAGAGTCTAGTGAGTCTGTGGGTAGAGTCCAGTGAGTGTGTGGGTAGAGTCCAGTGAGTGTGTGAGTAGTCTAGTGATTGTGTGGGTAGAGTCTAGTGACTGTGTGGGTAGTCTAGTGAGTGTATGGGTAGACTCCAGTGAGTGTGTGTGGTTAGAGTCTAGTGAGTGTGTGGATAGAGTCCAGTGAGTGTGTGGGTAGAGTCCAGTGAGTGTGTGGGTAGAGTCTAGTGAGTGTGTGGGTACTCTAGTGAGTGTGTGGGTAGTCTAGTGAGTGTGTGGGTAGAGTCTAGGTATTGTGTGGGTAGAGTCTAGTGAGTGTGTTTGTAGAGTCTAGTGAGTGTGTGGGTAGAGTCCAGTGAGTGTGTGGGTAGAGTCTAGTGAGTGTGTGGGTAGAGTCCAGTGAGTGTGTGGGTAGTCTAGTGAGTGTGTGGGTAGAGTCCAGTGAGTGTGTGGGTAGAGTCTAGTGAGTCTGTGGGTAGAGTCCAGTGAGTGTGTGGGTAGAGTCCAGTGAGTGTGTGAGTAGTCTAGTGATTGTGTGGGTAGAGTCTAGTGACTGTGTGGGTAGTCTAGTGAGTGTATGGGTAGACTCCAGTGAGTGTGTGTGGTTAGAGTCTAGTGAGTGTGTGGGTAGAGTCTAGTGAGTGTGTGGGTAGAGTCTAGTGAGTGTGTGGGTAGAGTCCAGTGAGTGTGTGGGTAGAGTCTAGTGAGTGTGTGGGTAGAGTCTAGTCAATGTGTGGGTAGAGTCCAGTGAGTGTGTGGGTAGAGTCTAGTGAGTATGTGGGTAGAGTCTAGTGAGTGTGTGGGAAGAGTCTAGTAATTGTGTGGGTAGTCTAGTGAGTGTGTGGGTAGAGTCTAGTGAGTGTGTGGGTAGTCTAGTGAGTGTGTGGGTAGAGTCCAGTGAGTCTGTGGGTAGAGTCTAGTGAGTGTGTGGGTAGAGTCCAGTGAGTGTGTGGGTAGAGTCTAATGACTGTGTGGGTAGTCTAGTGAGTGTGTGGGTAGATACCAGTGAGTGTGTGGGTAGAGTCTAGTGAGTGTGTGGGTAGAGTCTAGTGAGTGTGTGGGTACAGTCTAGTGAGTGTGTGGGTAGATTCTAGTGAGTGTGTGGGTAGAGTCCAGTGAGTGTGTGGGTAGAGTCCAGTGAGTGTGTGGGTAGAGTCTAGTGAGTGTGTGGGTAGTCTAGTGAGTGTGTGGGTAGAGTCTAGTGAGTGTGTGGGTAGAGTCTAGTGAGTGTGTGGGTAGAGTCTAGTGAGTGTGTGGGTAGTCTAGTGAGTGTGTGGGTAGAGTCTAGTGAGTGTGTGGGTAGAGTCTAGTGAGTGTGTGGGTAGAGTCTAGTGAGTGTGTGGGTAGAGTCCAGTGAGTGTGTGGGTAGAGTCCAGTGAGTGTTTTGGTAGAGTCTAGTGAGTGTGTGGGTAGAGTCCAGTGAGTGTGTGGGTAGAGTCCAGTGAGTGTGTGGGTAGAGTCCAGTGAGTGTGTGGGTAGTCTAGTGAGTGTGTGGGTAGAGTCTAGTGAGTGTGTGGGTAGAGTCTAGTGAGTGTGTGGGTAGAGTCCAGTGAGTGTGTGGGTAGAGTCCAGTGAGTGTGTGGGTAGAGTCCAGTGAGTGTGTGAGTAGTCTAGTGATTGTGTGGGTAGAGTCTAGTGACTGTGTGGGTAGTCTAGTGAGTGTATGGGTAGACTCCAGTGAGTGTGTGTGGTTAGAGTCTAGTGAGTGTGTGGGTAGAGTCTAGTGAGTGTGTGGGTAGAGTCTAGTGAGTGTGTGGGTAGAGTCCAGTGAGTGTGTGGGTAGAGTCTAGTGAGTGTGTGGGTAGAGTCTAGTCAATGTGTGGGTAGAGTCCAGTGAGTGTGTGGGTAGAGTCTAGTGAGTATGTGGGTAGAGTCTAGTGAGTGTGTGGGAAGAGTCTAATGATTGTGTGGGTAGTCTAGTGAGTGTGTGGGTAGAGTCTAGTGAGTGTGTGGGTAGTCTAGTGAGTGTGTGGGTAGAGTCCAGTGAGTCTGTGGGTAGAGTCTAGTGAGTGTGTGGGTAGAGACCAGTGAGTGTGTGGGTAGAGTCTAATGACTGTGTGGGTAGTCTAGTGAGTGTGTGGGTAGAGTCCAGTGAGTGTGTGGGTAGAGTCTAGTGAGTGTGTGGGTAGAGTCTAGTGAGTGTGTGGGTACAGTCTAGTGAGTGTGTGGGTAGATTCTAGTGAGTGTGTGGGTAGAGTCCAGTGAGTGTGTGGGTAGAGTCCAGTGAGTGTGTGGGTAGAGTCTAGTGAGTGTGTGGGTAGTCTAGTGAGTGTGTGGGTAGAGTCTAGTGAGTGTGTGGGTAGAGTCTAGTGAGTGTGTGGTTAGAGTCTAGTGAGTGTGTGGGTAGTCTAGTGAGTGTGTGGGTAGAGTCTAGTGAGTGTGTGGGTAGAGTCTAGAGAGTGTGTGTGTAGAGTCTAGTGAGTGTGTGGGTAGTCTAGTGAGTGTGTGGGTAGAGTCTAGTGAGTGTGTGGGTAGAGTCTAGTGAGTGTGTGGGTAGAGTCTAGTGAGTGTGTGGGTAGAGTCCAGTAAGTGTTTGGGTAGAGTCTAGTGAGTGTGTGGGTAGAGTCTAATGACTGTGTGGGTAGTCTAGTGAGTGTGTGGGTAGAGTCCAGTGAGTGTGTGGGTAGAGTCTAGTGAGTGTGTGGGTAGAGTCCAGTGAGTGTGTGGGTAGAGTCTAGTGAGTGTGTGGGTAGAGTCCAGTGAGTGTGTGGGTAGAGTCCAGTGAGTGTGTGGGTAGAGTCTAGTGAGTGTGTGGGTACTCTAGTGAGTGTGTGGGTAGTCTAGTGAGTGTGTGGGTAGAGTCTAGGTATTGTGTGGGTAGAGTCTAGTGAGTGTGTTTGTAGAGTCTAGTGAGTGTGTGGGGAGAGTCTAGTGAGTGTGTGGGTAGAGTCCAGTGAGTGTGTGGGTAGAGTCTAGTGAGTGTGTGGGTAGAGTCCATTGAGTGTGTGGGTAGTCTAGTGAGTGTGTGGGTAGAGTCCAGTGAGTGTGTGGGTAGAGTCTAGTGAGTGTGTGAGTAGTCTAGTGAGTGTGTGGGTAGTCTAGTGAGTGTATGGGTAGACTCCAGTGAGTGTGTGTGGTTAGAGTCTAGTGAGTGTGTGGATAGAGTCTAGTGAGTGTGTGGGTAGAGTCTAGTGAGTATGTGGGTAGAGTCTAGTGAGTGTGTGGGAAGAGTCTAGTGATTGTGTGGGTAGTCTAGTGAGTGTGTGGGTAGAGTCTAGTGAGTGTGTGGGTAGTCTAGTGAGTGTGTGGGTAGAGTCCAGTGAGTCTGTGGGTAGAGTCTAGTGAGTGTGTGGGTAGAGTCCAGTGAGTGTGTGGGTAGAGTCTAATGACTGTGTGGGTAGTCTAGTGAGTGTGTGGGTAGATACCAGTGAGTGTGTGGGTAGAGTCTAGTGAGTGTGTGGGTAGAGTCTAGTGAGTGTGTGGGTACAGTCTAGTGAGTGTGTGGGTAGATTCTAGTGAGTGTGTGGGTAGAGTCCAGTGAGTGTGTGGGTAGAGTCCAGTGAGTGTGTGGGTAGAGTCTAGTGAGTGTGTGGGTAGTCTAGTGAGTGTGTGGGTAGAGTCTAGTGAGTGTGTGGGTAGAGTCTAGTGAGTGTGTGGGTAGAGTCTAGTGAGTGTGTGGGTAGTCTAGTGAGTGTGTGGGTAGAGTCTAGTGAGTGTGTGGGTAGAGTCTAGAGAGTGTGTGTGTAGAGTCTAGTGAGTGTGTGGGTAGTCTAGTGAGTGTGTGGGTAGAGTCTAGTGAGTGTGTGGGTAGAGTCTAGTGAGTGTGTGGGTAGAGTCTAGTGAGTGTGTGGGTAGAGTCCAGTGAGTGTTTGGGTAGAGTCTAGTGAGTGTGTGGGTAGAGTCTAATGACTGTGTGGGTAGTCTAGTGAGTGTGTGGGTAGAGTCCAGTGAGTTTGTGGGTAGAGTCTAGTGAGTGTGTGGGTAGAGTCCAGTGAGTGTGTGGGTAGAGTCTAGTGAGTGTGTGGGTAGAGTCCAGTGAGTGTGTGGGTAGAGTCCAGTGAGTGTGTGGGTAGAGTCTAGTGAGTGTGTGGGTACTCTAGTGAGTGTGTGGGTAGTCTAGTGAGTGTGTGGGTAGAGTCTAGGTATTGTGTGGGTAGAGTCTAGTGAGTGTGTTTGTAGAGTCTAGTGAGTGTGTTTGTAGAGTCTAGTGAGTGTGTGGGTAGAGTCCAGTGAGTGTGTGGGTAGAGTCTAGTGAGTGTGTGGGTAGAGTCCAGTGAGTGTGTGGGTAGTCTAGTGAGTGTGTGGGTAGAGTCCAGTCAGTGTGTGGGTAGAGTCTAGTGAGTGTGTGAGTAGTCTAGTGAGTGTGTGGGTAGTCTAGTGAGTGTATGGGTAGACTCCAGTGAGTGTGTGTGGTTAAAGTCTAGTGAGTGTGTGGATAGAGTCTAGTGAGTGTGTGGGTAGAGTCTAGTGAGTGTGTGGGTAGAGTCTAGTGAGTGTGTGGGTAGAGTCTAGTGAGTGTGTGGGTAGATTCTAGTGAGTGTGTGGGTAGATTCTAGTGAGTGTGTGGGTAGAGTCCAGTGAGTGTGTGGGTAGAGTCTAGTGAGTGTGTGGGTAGATTCTAGTGACTGTGTGGGTAGAGTCCAGTGAGTGTGTGGGTAGAGTCTAGTGAGTGTGTGGGTAGATTCTAGTGAGTGTGTGGGTAGAGTCCAGTGAGTGTGTGGGTAGAGTCCAGTGAGTGTGTGGGTAGAGTCCAGTGAGTGTGTTGGTAGAGTCTAGTGAGTGTGTGGGTAGAGTCCAGTGAGTGCGTGGGTAGAGTCCAGTGAGTGTGTGGGTAGAGTCCAGTGAGTGTGTGGGTAGTCTAGTGAGTGTGTGGGTAGAGTCTAGTGAGTGTGTGGGTAGAGTCTAGTGAGTGTGTGGGTAGAGTCCAGTGAGTGTGTGGGTAGAGTCCAGTGAGTGTGTGGGTAGAGTCTAGTGAGTGTGTGGGTAGAGTCTAGTCAATGTGTGGGTAGAGTCCAGTGAGTGTGTGGGTAGAGTCTAATGAGTGTGTGCGTAGAGTCTAGTGAGTGTGTAGGGTAGAGTCTAGTGAGTGTGTGGGTAGAGTCTAGTGAGTGTGTGGGTAGAGTCTAGTGAGTGTGTGGGTAGAGTCTAGTGAGTGTGTGGGTAGAGTCTAGTGAGTGTGTGGGTAGAGTCTAGTGAGTGTGTGGGTAGAGTCTAGTGAGTGTGTGGGTAGAGTCTAGTGAGTGTGTAGGGTAGAGTCTAGTGAGTGTGTGGGTAGAGTCTAGTGAGTGTGTGGGTAGAGTCTAGTGAGTGTGTGGGTAGAGTCTAGTGAGTGTGTGGGTAGAGTCTAGTGAGTGTGTGGGTAGAGTCCAGTGAGTGTGTGGGTAGAGTCCAGTGAGTGTGTGGGTAGAGTCTAGTGAGTGTGTGGGTAGAGTCCAGTGAGTGTTTGGGTAGAGTCCAGTGAGTGTGTGGGTAGTCTAGTGAGTGTGTGGGTAGAGTCTAGTGAGTGTGTGGGTAGAGTCTAGTGAGTGTGTGGGTAGAGTCCAGTGAGTGTGTGGGTAGAGTCCAGTGAGTGTGTGGGTAGAGTCCAGTGAGTGTGTGAGTAGTCTAGTGATTGTGTGGGTAGAGTCTAGTGACTGTGTGGGTAGTCTAGTGAGTGTATGGGTAGACTCCAGTGAGTGTGTGTGGTTAGAGTCTAGTGAGTGTGTGGGTAGAGTCTAGTGAGTGTGTGGGTAGAGTCTAGTGAGTGTGTGGGTAGAGTCCAGTGAGTGTGTGGGTAGAGTCTAGTGAGTGTGTGGGTAGAGTCTAGTCAATGTGTGGGTAGAGTCCAGTGAGTGTGTGGGTAGAGTCTAGTGAGTATGTGGGTAGAGTCTAGTGAGTGTGTGGGAAGAGTCTAGTGATTGTGTGGGTAGTCTAGTGAGTGTGTGGGTAGAGTCTAGTGAGTGTGTGGGTAGTCTAGTGAGTGTGTGGGTAGAGTCCAGTGAGTCTGTGGGTAGAGTCTAGTGAGTGTGTGGGTAGAGACCAGTGAGTGTGTGGGTAGAGTCTAATGACTGTGTGGGTAGTCTAGTGAGTGTGTGGGTAGAGTCCAGTGAGTGTGTGGGTAGAGTCTAGTGAGTGTGTGGGTAGAGTCTAGTGAGTGTGTGGGTACAGTCTAGTGAGTGTGTGGGTAGATTCTAGTGAGTGTGTGGGTAGAGTCCAGTGAGTGTGTGGGTAGAGTCCAGTGAGTGTGTGGGTAGAGTCTAGTGAGTGTGTGGGTAGTCTAGTGAGTGTGTGGGTAGAGTCTAGTGAGTGTGTGGGTAGAGTCTAGTGAGTGTGTGGGTAGAGTCTAGTGAGTGTGTGGGTAGTCTAGTGAGTGTGTGGGTAGAGTCTAGTGAGTGTGTGGGTAGAGTCTAGAGAGTGTGTGTGTAGAGTCTAGTGAGTGTGTGGGTAGTCTAGTGAGTGTGTGGGTAGAGTCTAGTGAGTGTGTGGGTAGAGTCTAGTGAGTGTGTGGGTAGAGTCTAGTGAGTGTGTGGGTAGAGTCCAGTGAGTGTTTGGGTAGAGTCTAGTGAGTGTGTGGGTAGAGTCTAATGACTGTGTGGGTAGTCTAGTGAGTGTGTGGGTAGAGTCCAGTGAGTGTGTGGGTAGAGTCTAGTGAGTGTGTGGGTAGAGTCCAGTGAGTGTGTGGGTAGAGTCTAGTGAGTGTGTGGGTAGAGTCCAGTGAGTGTGTGGGTAGAGTCCAGTGAGTGTGTGGGTAGAGTCTAGTGAGTGTGTGGGTACTCTAGTGAGTGTGTGGGTAGTCTAGTGAGTGTGTGGGTAGAGTCTAGGTATTGTGTGGGTAGAGTCTAGTGAGTGTGTTTGTAGAGTCTAGTGAGTGTGTGGGTAGAGTCTAGTGAGTGTGTGGGTAGAGTCCAGTGAGTGTGTGGGTAGAGTCTAGTGAGTGTGTGGGTAGAGTCCAGTGAGTGTGTGGGTAGTCTAGTGAGTGTATGGGTAGAGTCCAGTGAGTGTGTGGGTAGAGTCTAGTGAGTGTGTGAGTAGTCTAGTGAGTGTGTGGGTAGTCTAGTGAGTGTATGGGTAGACTCCAGTGAGTGTGTGTGGTTAGAGTCTAGTGAGTGTGTGGATAGAGTCTAGTGAGTGTGTGGGTAGAGTCTAGTGAGTGTGTGGGTAGAGTCTAGTGAGTGTGTGGGTAGAGTCTAGTGAGTGTGTGGGTAGATTCTAGTGAGTGTGTGGGTAGATTCTAGTGAGTGTGTGGGTAGAGTCCAGTGAGTGTGTGGGTAGAGTCTAGTGAGTGTGTGGGTAGATTCTAGTGAGTGTGTGGGTAGAGTCCAGTGAGTGTGTGGGTAGAGTCTAGTGAGTGTGTGGGTAGATTCTAGTGAGTGTGTGGGTAGAGTCCAGTGAGTGTGTGGGTAGAGTCCAGTGAGTGTGTGGGTAGAGTCCAGTGAGTGTGTTGGTAGAGTCTAGTGAGTGTGTGGGTAGAGTCTAGTGAGTGTGTGGGTACAGTCTAGTGAGTGTGTGGGTAGATTCTAGTGAGTGTGTGGGTAGAGTCCAGTGAGTGTGTGGGTAGAGTCCAGTGAGTGTGTGGGTAGAGTCTAGTGAGTGTGTGGGTAGTCTAGTGAGTGTGTGGGTAGAGTCTAGTGAGTGTGTGGGTAGAGTCTAGTGAGTGTGTGGGTAGAGTCTAGTGAGTGTGTGGGTAGTCTAGTGAGTGTGTGGGTAGAGTCTAGTGAGTGTGTGGGTAGAGTCTAGAGAGTGTGTGTGTAGAGTCTAGTGAGTGTGTGGGTAGTCTAGTGAGTGTGTGGGTAGAGTCTAGTGAGTGTGTGGGTAGAGTCTAGTGAGTGTGTGGGTAGAGTCTAGTGAGTGTGTGGGTAGAGTCCAGTGAGTGTTTGGGTAGAGTCTAGTGAGTGTGTGGGTAGAGTCTAATGACTGTGTGGGTAGTCTAGTGAGTGTGTGGGTAGAGTCCAGTGAGTGTGTGGGTAGTCTAGTGAGTGTGTGGGTAGAGTCCAGTGAGTGTGTGGGTAGAGTCTAGTGAGTGTGTGGGTAGAGTCCAGTGAGTGTGTGGGTAGAGTCCAGTGAGTGTGTGGGTAGAGTCTAGTGAGTGTGTGGGTAGAGTCTAGTCAATGTGTGGGTAGAGTCCAGTGAGTGTGTGGGTAGAGTCTAGGTATTGTGTGGGTAGAGTCTAGTGAGTGTGTTTGTAGAGTCTAGTGAGTGTGTGGGTAGAGCCTAGTGAGTGTGTGGGTAGAGTCCAGTGAGTGTGTGGGTAGAGTCTAGTGAGTGTGTGGGTAGAGTCCAGTGAGTGTGTGGGTAGTCTAGTGAGTGTGTGGGTAGAGTCCAGTGAGTGTGTGGGTAGAGTCTAGTGAGTGTGTGAGTAGTCTAGTGAGTGTGTGGGTAGTCTAGTGAGTGTATGGGTAGACTCCAGTGAGTGTGTGTGGTTAGAGTCTAGTGAGTGTGTGGATAGAGTCTAGTGAGTGTGTGGGTAGAGTCCAGTGAGTGTGTGGGTAGAGTCTAGTGAGTGTGTGGGTAGAGTCTAGTGAGTGTGTGGGTAGATTCTAGTGAGTGTGTGGGTAGATTCTAGTGAGTGTGTGGGTAGAGTCCAGTGAGTGTGTGGGTAGAGTCTAGTGAGTGTGTGGGTAGATTCTAGTGAGTGTGTGGGTGAGTCCAGTGAGTGTGTGGGTAGAGTCTAGTGAGTGTGTGGGTAGATTCTAGTGAGTGTGTGGGTAGAGTCCAGTGAGTGTGTGGGTAGAGTCCAGTGAGTGTGTGGGTAGAGTCCAGTGAGTGTGTTGGTAGAGTCTAGTGAGTGTGTGGGTAGAGTCCAGTGAGTGTGTGGGTAGAGTCCAGTGAGTGTGTGGGTAGAGTCCAGTGAGTGTGTGGGTAGTCTAGTGAGTGTGTGGGTAGAGTCTAGTGAGTGTGTGGGTAGAGTCTAGTGAGTGTGTGGGTAGAGTCCAGTGAGTGTGTGGGTAGAGTCCAGTGAGTGTGTGGGTAGAGTCTAGTGAGTGTGTGGGTAGAGTCTAGTCAATGTGTGGGTAGAGTCCAGTGAGTGTGTGGGTAGAGTCTAATGAGTGTGTGGGTAGAGTCTAGTGAGTGTGTAGGGTAGAGTCTAGTGAGTGTGTGGGTAGAGTCTAGTGAGTGTGTGGGTAGAGTCTAGTGAGTGTGTGGGTAGAGTCTAGTGAGTGTGTGGGTAGAGTCTAGTGAGTGTGTGGGTAGAGTCTAGTGAGTGTGTGGGTAGAGTCTAGTGAGTGTGTGGGTAGAGTCTAGTGAGTGTGTAGGGTAGAGTCTAGTGAGTGTGTGGGTAGAGTCTAGTGAGTGTGTGGGTAGAGTCTAGTGAGTGTGTGGGTAGAGTCTAGTGAGTGTGTGGGTAGAGTCTAGTGAGTGTGTGGGTAGAGTCCAGTGAGTGTGTGGTTAGAGTCCAGTGAGTGTGTTGGTAGAGTCTAGTGAGTGTGTGGGTAGAGTCCAGTGAGTGTGTGGGTAGAGTCCAGTGAGTGTGTGGGTAGAGTCCAGTGAGTGTGTGGGTAGTCTAGTGAGTGTGTGGGTAGAGTCTAGTGAGTGTGTGGGTAGAGTCCAGTGAGTGTGTGGGTATAGTCCAGTGAGTGTGTGGGTAGAGTCTAGTGAGTGTGTGGGTAGAGTCTAGTCAATGTGTGGGTAGAGTCCAGTGAGTGTGTGGGTAGAGTCTAATGAGTGTGTGGGTAGAGTCTAGTGAGTGTGTGGGTAGAGTCTAGTCAATGTGTGGGTAGAGTCCAGTGAGTGTGTGGGTAGAGTCTAATGAGTGTGTGGGTAGAGTCTAGTGAGTGTGTAGGGTAGAGTCTAGTGAGTGTGTGGTTAGAGTCTAGTGAGTGTGTGGGTAGAGTCTAGTGAGTGTGTGGGTAGAGTCTAGTGAGTGTGTGGGTAGAGTCTAGTGAGTGTGTGGGTAGAGTCTAGTGAGTGTGTGGGTAGAGTCTAGTGAGTGTGTGGGTAGAGTCTAGTGAGTGTGTAGGGTAGAGTCTAGTGAGTGTGTGGGTAGAGTCTAGTGAGTGTGTGGGTAGAGTCTAGTGAGTGTGTGGGTAGAGTCTAGTGAGTGTGTGGGTAGAGTCTGGTGAGTGTGTGGGTAGAGTCCAGTGAGTGTGTGGGTAGAGTCCAGTGAGTGTGTTGGTAGAGTCTAGTGAGTGTGTGGGTAGAGTCCAGTGAGTGTGTGGGTAGAGTCCAGTGAGTGTGTGGGTAGAGTCCAGTGAGTGTGTGGGTAGTCTAGTGAGTGTGTGGGTAGAGTCTAGTGAGTGTGTGGGTAGAGTCTAGTGAGTGTGTGGGTAGAGTCCAGTGAGTGTGTGGGTAGAGTCCAGTGAGTGTGTGGGTAGAGTCTAGTGAGTGTGTGGGTAGAGTCTAGTCAATGTGTGGGTAGAGTCCAGTGAGTGTGTGGGTAGAGTCTAACGAGTGTGTGGGTAGAGTCTAGTGAGTGTGTAGGGTAGAGTCTAGTGAGTGTGTGGGTAGAGTCTAGTGAGTGTGTGGGTAGAGTCTAGTGAGTGTGTGGGTAGAGTCTAGTGAGTGTGTGGGTAGAGTCTAGTGAGTGTGTGGGTAGAGTCTAGTGAGTGTGTGGGTAGAGTCTAGTGAGTGTGTGGGTAGAGTCTAGTGAGTGTGTAGGGTAGAGTCTAGTGAGTGTGTGGGTAGAGTCTAGTGAGTGTGTGGGTAGAGTCTAGTGAGTGTGTGGGTAGAGTCTAGTGAGTGTGTGGGTAGAGTCTAGTGAGTGTGTGGGTAGAGTCTAGTGAGTGTGTGGGTAGAGTCCCAGTCAGGGTGGGTTTCCACAGCAGAGCCACGTCAGTTAGTTAGTCTTGTGGCTTGGGGGTAGAAGCTGTTTAGAAGCCTCTTGGACCTAGACTTGGCGCTCCGGTACCGCTTGCCAGGAATGAGTGGAGAGGACAACAGTGCTGAGGGCTAACAGGTGGTGGAGAGGACCAAAAGGCCTCCTGCAGGTAACAAGGTTTAGCTGGAAATAATCCAAGAGGAAGTAATTTACCCATTGGACTCCCCCCTCCTCTTCCTCCTTCATCCTCCCCCTCCTACCTCATCCCCCAGTGTGAAGGAGCTGACAGGTGATGGAGAAGTAAAAGCCATAAAGACTCAATGTGGATACCAAATCATTACCTGGGGTATGGCCATGAGGAAGTTTCAGAGGAGAAACAGTCCTGTCACGTCAGTAGACAGGCTGATAGGTGTGCCGGGGCCATTGTCTTTTCTCTCTCTCTCATAGCGTTCCATTTCCTTGAACTCACCACTCTAACTTCCAGGTTGACAATCACGTACATTAGATGGGGAGGGGGAGGGGGAGGTGGGGTTCTGCTGTGTATGAGACGTGACTCAATCTCTGGTCTTCATTCATCAATGAGTATCATGTGGCCTTTATATATCTGATATATTGCAGTGTCAGTTAGTACGGTCCTTCAGGATATAGATTCTGTTCAGCAGTTCAGAGATGTACGGTCCTTCAGGATATAGATTCTGTTCAGCAGATCAGAGATGTACGGTCCTTCAGGATATAGATTCTGTTCAGCAGTTCAGAGATGTACGGTCCTTCAGGATATAGATTCTGTTCAGCAGTTCAGAGATGTACGGTCCTTCAGGATATAGATTCTGTTCAGCAGATCAGAGATGTACGGTCCTTCAGGATATAGATTCTGTTCAGCAGATCAGAGATGTACGGTCCTTCAGGATATAGATTCTGTTCAGCAGTTCAGAGATGTACTGTCCTTCAGGATATAGATTCTGTTCAGCAGTTCAGAGATGTACGGTCCTTCAGGATATAGATTCTGTTCAGCAGATCAGAGATGTACGGTCCTTCAGGATATAGATTCTGTTCAGCAGTTCAGAGATGTACGGACCTTCATGATATAGATTCTGTTCAGCAGTTCAGAGATGTACGGACCTTCAGGATATATATTCTGTACAACATCATAGGCCTACTCATTGCTCATTCAATAGTCTCTCACGCCTTAATGACTAGCTGATGTGTTTTATAGGTGAGATGATTATTATGACAGTCAAGCCATCAGGTATATTTAGTTGTATCCTCTTTTTGTCCCCTCGAAGAAACATGATGGAACAAGAGAATGGAAACAGTTCTTAGGTGTTGTTATCACACAATCTCTGTTGAATCCTACTTCATCTCAGTCTTATCCATGCAGGGCAAACAAACAAAGACTCAGGAAGGTACCAAGACGCCAGGTAAATCAAGGAAATGAAGTATTGACGGTAAACTGACCATTATACCGTATTGATCAAAGAATGAGGAAACACTGACGATAAATTGTTTCTCAGAAACTATTTACACTCTTTTTAGTTTAAATACACACCTCTGGACTGGAACTATAAATAAATCTACTCTATATGGCAACTCATTAAGGAGTTACCTGCCAACAATACTTTATATGAGTCTTTTTTTATTTATTTTTTTTATTTCACCTTTATTTAACCAGGTAGGCTAGTTGAGAACAAGTTCTCATTTGCAACTGCGACCTGGCCAAGATAAAGCATAGCAGTGTGAACAGACAACACAGAGTTACACATGGAGTAAACAATAAACAAGTCAATAACATGGTAGAAAAAAGAGAATCTATATACAATGTGTGCAAAAGGCATGAGGTAGGCAATAAATCGAGTAATTGCAATTTAGCAGATTAACACTGGAGTGATAAATCATCAGATGATCATGTGCAAGAAGAGATACTGGTGTGCAAAAGAGCAGAAAAGTAAATAAATAAAAGCAGTATGGGGGTGAGGTTGGTAAATTGGGTGGGTAGTTTACAGATGGACTATGTACAGCTGCAGCGATCGGTTAGCTGCTCGGATAGCAGATTTTTAAAGTTGTTGAGGGAGATAAAAGTCTCCAACTTCAGAGATTTTTGCAATTCGTTCCAGTCGCAGGCAGCAGAGAACTGGAAGGAAAGGCGTCCAAATGAGGTTTTGGCTTTAGGGATGATCAGTGAGATACACCTGCTGGAGCGCGTGCTACGGGTGGGTGTAGCCATCGTGACCAGTGAACTGAGATAAGGCGGCACTTTACCTAGCATAGCCTTGTAGATGACCTGGAGCCAGTGGGTCTGACGACGAACATGTAGCGAGGGCCAGCCGACTAGGGCATACAGGTAGTAGTGGTGGGTCGTATAAGGTGCTTTAGTAACAAAACGGATGGCATTGTGATAAACTGCATCCAGTTTACTGAGTAGAGTATTGGAAGTTATTTTGTAGATGACATCGCCGAAGTCGAGGATCGGCAGGATAGTCAGTTTTACTAGGGTAAGTTTGGCGGCGTGAGTGAAGGAGGCTTTGTTGCGGAATAGAAAGCCGACTCTAGATTTGATTTTGGATTGGAGATGTTTGATATGAGTCTGGAAGGAGAGTTTGCAGTCTAGCCAGACACCTAGGTACTTATAGATGTCCACATATTCTAGGTCGGAACCGTCCAGGGTGGTGATGCTATTCGGGCGTGCGGGTGCAGGCAGCGAACGGTTGAAAAGCATGCATTTGGTTTTACTAGCGTTTAAGAGCAGTTGGAGGCCACGGAAGGAGTGTTGTATGGCATTGAAGCTCGTTTGGAGGTTAGATAGCACAGTGTCCAAGGAAGGGCCGGAAGTATACAGAATGGTGTCGTCTGCGTAGAGGTGGATCAGGGAATCGCCCGCAGCAAGAGCAACATCATTGATGTATACAGAGAAAACAGTCGGCCCGAGAATTGAACCCTGTGGTACCCCCATAGAGACTGCCAGAGGACCGGACAACATGTCCTCCGATTTGACACACTGAACTCTGTCTGCAAAGTAGTTGGTGAACCAGGCAAGGCAGTCATTAGAAAAACCGAGGCTACTGAGTCTGCCGATAAGAATATGGTGATTGACAGAGTCGAAAGCCTTGGCCAGGTCGATGAAGACGGCTGCACAGTAATGTCTTTTATCGATGGCGGTTATGATATCGTTTAGTACCTTGAGCGTGGCTGAGGTGCACCCGTGACCGGCTCGGAAACCGGATTGCACAGCGGAGAAGGTACGGTGGGATTCGAGATGGTCCGTGATCTGTTTGTTGACTTGGCTTTCGAAGACCTTAGATAGGCAGGGCAGGATGGATATAGGTCTGTAGCAGTTTGGGTCTAGAGTGTCTCCCCCTTTGAAGAGGGGGATGACCGCGGCTGCTTTCCAATCCTTGGGGATCTCAGATGATACGAAGGAGCGGTTGAACAGGCTGGTAATAGGGGGTGCGACAATGGCGGCGGACAGTTTCAGAAATAGGGAGTCCAGATTGTCAAGCCCAGCTGATTTGTATGGGTCCAGGTTTTCCAGCTCTTTCAGAACATCTGCTATCTGGATATGGGTAAAGGAGAAGCTGGGGAGGCTTGGGCGAGTAGCAGCGGGGGGGGCGGGGCTGTAGGCCAAGGTTGGAGTCGCCAGGAGGAAGGCATGGCCAGCCATTGAGAAATGTTTGTTGAAGTTTTCGATTATCACGGACTTATCAGTGGTGACCGTGTTACCTAGCCTCAGTGCAGTGGGCAGCTGGGAGGAGGTGCTCTTGTTTTCCATGGACTTTACAGTATCCCAGAACTTTTTGGAGTTAGAGCTACAGGATGCAAATTTCTGCTTGAAAAAGCTGGCCTTTGCTTTCCTGACTGACTGCGTGTATTGGTTCCTGACTTCCCTGAACAGTTGCATATCGCGGGGGCTCTTCGATGCTATTGCAGTTCGCCACAGGATGTTTTTGTGCTGGTCGAGGGCAGTCAGGTCTGGAGTGAACCAAGGGCTATATCTGTTCTTGGTTCTGCATTTTTTGAACGGAGCATGCTTGTCTAATATGGTGAGGAAGTAACTTTTAAAGAATGACCAGGCATCCTCAACTGACCGGATGAGGTCAATATCCTTCCAGGGTACCCGGGCCAGGTCGATTAGAAAGGCCTGCTCGCAGAAGTGTTTTAGGGAGCGTTTGACAGTGATGAGGGGTGGTCGTTTGACCGCGGACCCGTGGCGGATACAGGCAATGAGGCAGTGATCACTGAGATCCTGGTTGAAGACAGCAGAGGTGTATTTGGAGGGCAAGTTGGTCAGGATAATGTCTATTAGGGTGCCCATGTTTACGGATTTAGGGTTGTACCTGGTGGGTTCCTTGATGATTTGTGTGAGATTGAGGGCATCAATCTTAGATTGTAGGACTGCCGGGGTGTTAAGCATATCCCAGTTTAGGTCACCTAACAGAACAAACTCTGAAGCTAGATGGGGAGCGATCAATTCACAGATGGTGTCCAGGGCACAGCTGGGAGCTGAGGGGGGTCGGTAGCAGGCGGCAACAGTGAGAGACTTATTTCTGGAGAGATTAATTTTTAAAATTAGAAGTTCGAACTGTTTGGGCATAGACCTGGAAAGTATGACAGAACTTTGCAGGCTATCTCTGCAGTAGATTGCAACTCCTCCCCCTTTGGCAGTTCTATCTTGACGGAAAGTGTTATAGTTGGGTATGGAAATCTCAGAATTTTTGGTGGCCTTCCTAAGCCAGGATTCGGACACGGCAAGGACATCAGGGTTGGCAGAGTGTGCTAAAGCGGTGAGTAAGGCAAACTTAGGGAGGAGGCTTCTGATGTTGACATGCATGAGGCCAAGGCTTTTTCGATCACAGAAGTCAACAAATGAGGGTGACTGGGGACATGCAGGGCCTGGGTTTACCTCCACATCACCCGAGGAACAGAGGAGTAGTAGGATGAGGGTGCGGCTAAAGGCTATCAAAACTGGTCGCCTAGAGCGTTGGGGACAAGGAATAAAAGGAGCAGATTTATGGGCGTGGTAGAATAGATTCTGGGCATAATGTTCAGACCGGGGTATGGTGGGGCACGGGTACAGCGGAGGCAAGCCCAGGCACTGGGTGATGATAAGAGAGGTTGTATCTCTGGACATGCTGGTCTCAATGGGTGAGGTCACCGCATGTGTGGGGGGTGGGACAAAGGAGGTATCAGAGGTACGGAGAGTGGAACTACGGGGTCCATTGCAAACAAAAACAATGATAACTAGCCTGAACAACAGTATGCAAGGCATATTGATATATGAGAGAGACATACAATAAGGCATAAAGTGATTGCAGGTCTTGATTGGGAGAGCTAGCTAAAACAACAGGTGAGATAACAGCAGCTAGTCAGCTAACACAGCAACAGCAGGTAAAAATGGCGACGACTAGGCAGAGAGGGTCGGATTAACTACACACAGATCCTGAGTTAAAGCACAGAGCCGACAGATAAGACACAAATAAACAGAATGGAGTACCGTGAATTAATGGACAGTCAAGCAGGCATCAGCTATGTAACCAAGTGATCATAGTGTCCAGGGGGCAGCCGTAGATGGAGCAGGGAGGCCTCCACTAAGCTAGCACGCAGCGTTTAAAGTTAGTAGCCCGGGGGGAGGTCTGCTCAGACGGAGGGGGTCTGCTCAGACGGAGGCCGGTTGAGGGCACAGCGGATGGGGTATTTGTCTGCAGACCAGACGTGGTTGTGTCGACAGAGAATCCAAGCCGGATGGCGATGGCGAAAGAGAGGTTGTGAATTGTAGAATTGTGTTTGCTAACTGGTGCTAGCTTCGTGGCAGTGGCGCTAGCTGCGCTAGCTGTGAGGATCAGAAGTAGTGGCTCAGGGAATACGGCAGGAATCCGGCGTTGTTGTCGAGAGACAGTCCGATGCTGGTAAATTGGTGAGTAATATCCAGGCTAATAACAGGGCTGGTGTCTGTGCAGAAGGTATAAGCTGCTAGCAGCGGCAAAAAATGGCTAAATTAGCTTGTAGCTGATTAGCTGGTTAGCTACTGGGGGTTCTTGAAAGTGTTCCAATGTTTAAAAAAAAATAATAGCGATTCCGTATCACATTGGGTGAGGTAGGTTACCGGAAGGTATAATCGAATTAAAAATCGAAAAGAGATAGATTTTTTTTTTTTAAATATATACAAGAAATACGAAAAAATACAAACGTACACGAGAGGACTAAAGAAACACGTCTACACTGCTACGCCATCTTGGAATCGAATGTTGGTTAACTGGGACATGTCTCCATCTGAGAGGTGAGAGAGGCTATTGGTTAACTGGGATATGTCTCCATCTGAGAGGAGAGAGCGGCTATTGGTTAACTGGGACATGTCTCCATCTGAGAGGAGAGAGAGAGGCTATTGGTTAACTGGGATATGTCTCTATCTGAGAGGTGAGAGAGGCTATTGGTTAACTGGGACATGTCTCCATCTGAGAGGAGAGAGAGGCTATTGGTTAACTGGGATATGTCTCCATCTGAGAGGAGAGAGCGGCTATTGGTTAACTGGGACATGTCTCCATCTGAGAGGAGAGAGAGAGGCTATTGGTTAACTGGGATATGTCTCTATCTGAGAGGTGAGAGAGGCTATTGGTTAACTGGGACATGTCTCCATCTGAGGGGAGAGAGATGCTATTGGTTAACTGGGATATGTCTCCATCTGAGAGGTGAGAGAGAGGAGAAAGAGGCTATTGGTTAACTGGGATATGTCTCCATCTGAGAGGGGAGAGAGGCTATTGGTTAACTGGGATATGTCTCCATCTGAGAGGGGAGAGAGGCTATTGGTTAACTGGGATATGTCTCCATCTGAGAGGGGAGAGAGGCTATTGGTTAACTGGGAAATGTCTCCATCTGAGAGGTGAGAGCGGCTATTGGTTAACTGGGATATGTCTCCATCTGAGAGGTGAGAGCGGCTATTGGTTAACTGGGATATGTCTCATATGAGAGGAGAGAGAGGCTATTGGTTAACTGGGATATGTCTCCATCTGAGAGGAGAGAGAGGCTATTGGTTAACTGGGATATGTCTCCATCTGAGAGGGGAGAGAGGCTATTGGTTAACTGGGATATGTCTCCACCTGAGAGGGGAGAGAGGCTATTGGTTAACTGGGACATGTCCTCATCTGAGGGGAGAGAGATGCTATTGGTTAACTGGGATATGTCTCCATCTGAGAGGTGAGAGGCTATTGGTTAACTGGGATATGTCTCCATTTGAGAGATGAGAGAGAGGAGAAAGAGGCTATTGGTTAACTGGGACATGTCTCTATCTGAGAGGTGAGAGAGAGGAGAGAGAGGCTATTGGTTAACTGGGACATGTCTCCATCTGAGAGGAGAAAGAGGCTATTGGTTAACTGGGATATGTCTCTATCTGAGAGGAGAGAGAGAGGAGAGAGAGGCTATTGGTTAACTGGGATATGTCTCCATCTGAGAGGTGAGAGAGAGGCTATTGGTTAACTGGGATATATCTCCATCTGAGAGGGGAGAGAGGCTATTGGTTAACTGGTATATGTCTCCATCTGAGAGGTGAGAGGCTATTGGTTAACTGGGATATGTCTCCATCTGAGAGGGGAGAGAGGCTATTGGTTAACTGGTATATGTCTCCATCTGAGAGGTGAGAGGCTATTGGTTAACTGGGATATGTCTCCATCTGAGAGGTGAGAGGCTATTGGTTAACTGGGATATGTCTCCATCTGAGAGGTGAGAGGCTATTGGTTAACTGGGATATGTCTCCATCTGAGAGGGGAGAGAGGCTATTGGTTAACTGGGATATGTCTCCATCTGAGAGGTGAGAGAGAGGAGAGAGAGGCTATTGGTTAACTGGGATATGTCTCCATCTGAGAGGGGAGAGAGGCTATTGGTTAACTGGGATATGTCTCCATCTGAGAGGTGAGAGCGGCTATTGGTTAACTGGGATATGTCTCCATCTGAAGGGAGAGAGAGGCTGTTGGTTAACTGGGGTATGTCTCCATCTGAGAGGAGAGAGAGGCTATTGGTTAACTGGGATATGTCTCCATCTGAGAGGAGAGAGGCTATTGGTTAACTGGGGTATGTCTCCATCTGAGAGGAGAGAGAGGCTATTGGTTAACTGGGATATGTCTCCATCTGAGGGGTGAGAGGCTATTGGTTAACTGGGATATGTCTCTATCTGAGGGGTGAGAGGCTATTGGTTAACTGGGATATGTCTCCATCTGAGAGGTGAGAGGCTATTGGTTAACTGGGATATGTCTCCATCTGAGAGGAGAAAGAGGCTATTGGTTAACTGGGATATGTCTCTATCTGAGAGGTGAGAGAGAGGAGAGAGAGGCTATTGGTTAACTGGGATATGTCTCCATCTGAGAGGTGAGAGAGAGGCTATTGGTTAACTGGGATATATCTCCATCTGAGAGGGGAGAGAGGCTATTGGTTAACTGGTATATGTCTCCATCTGAGAGGTGAGAGGCTATTGGTTAACTGGGATATATCTCCATCTGAGAGGGGAGAGAGGCTATTGGTTAACTGGTATATGTCTCCATCTGAGAGGTGAGAGGCTATTGGTTAACTGGGATATGTCTCCATCTGAGAGGTGAGAGGCTATTGGTTAACTGGGATATGTCTCCATCTGAGAGGTGAGAGGCTATTGGTTAACTGGGATATGTCTCCATCTGAGAGGGGAGAGAGGCTATTGGTTAACTGGGATATGTCTCCATCTGAGAGGTGAGAGAGAGGAGAGAGAGGCTATTGGTTAACTGGGATATGTCTCCATCTGAGAGGGGAGAGAGGCTATTGGTTAACTGGGATATGTCTCCATCTGAGAGGTGAGAGCGGCTATTGGTTAACTGGGATATGTCTCCATCTGAAGGGAGAGAGAGGCTGTTGGTTAACTGGGGTATGTCTCCATCTGAGAGGAGAGAGAGGCTATTGGTTAACTGGGATATGTCTCCATCTGAGAGGAGAGAGGCTATTGGTTAACTGGGGTATGTCTCCATCTGAGAGGAGAGAGAGGCTATTGGTTAACTGGGATATGTCTCCATCTGAGGGGTGAGAGGCTATTGGTTAACTGGGATATGTCTCTATCTGAGGGGTGAGAGGCTATTGGTTAACTGGGATATGTCTCCATCTGAGAGGTGAGAGGCTATTGGTTAACTGGGATATGTCTCCATCTGAGAGGAGAAAGAGGCTATTGGTTAACTGGGATATGTCTCTATCTGAGAGGTGAGAGAGAGGAGAGAGAGGCTATTGGTTAACTGGGATATGTCTCCATCTGAGAGGTGAGAGAGAGGCTATTGGTTAACTGGGATATATCTCCATCTGAGAGGGGAGAGAGGCTATTGGTTAACTGGTATATGTCTCCATCTGAGAGGTGAGAGGCTATTGGTTAACTGGGATATATCTCCATCTGAGAGGGGAGAGAGGCTATTGGTTAACTGGTATATGTCTCCATCTGAGAGGTGAGAGGCTATTGGTTAACTGGGATATGTCTCCATCTGAGAGGTGAGAGGCTATTGGTTAACTGGGATATGTCTCCATCTGAGAGGTGAGAGGCTATTGGTTAACTGGGATATGTCTCCATCTGAGAGGGGAGAGAGGCTATTGGTTAACTGGGATATGTCTCCATCTGAGAGGTGAGAGAGAGGAGAGAGAGGCTATTGGTTAACTGGGATATGTCTCCATCTGAGAGGGGAGAGAGGCTATTGGTTAACTGGGATATGTCTCCATCTGAGAGGTGAGAGCGGCTATTGGTTAACTGGGATATGTCTCCATCTGAAGGGAGAGAGAGGCTGTTGGTTAACTGGGGTATGTCTCCATCTGAGAGGAGAGAGAGGCTATTGGTTAACTGGGATATGTCTCCATCTGAGAGGAGAGAGGCTATTGGTTAACTGGGGTATGTCTCCATCTGAGAGGAGAGAGAGGCTATTGGTTAACTGGGATATGTCTCCATCTGAGGGGTGAGAGGCTATTGGTTAACTGGGATATGTCTCTATCTGAGGGGTGAGAGGCTATTGGTTAACTGGGATATGTCTCCATCTGAGAGGAGAGAGAGGCTATTGGTTAACTGGGATATGTCTCCATCTGAGGGAGACACATTCTTTATTACAGTAATAACATTATATCCGTGTCAAGACTTGTCAGAGTTTTTTTTGGGGGCGTGGGCCTCTGATCAACTTCGCTGTCATATTGTCATGATTCATTGCTTCTAGAAATAAAATAAAAGATTGAAATAATTTTTGGCGATGAGAGAGGCTCTTGGGGCTGGAATGGTCACATGAAACATATAAAAAGCTTTTTGATAATTAGGCCAGTTATGAGGAGAGGAAGACCGGTACCTGTGAATTGATGTCCAGGAAACGTGTTTAAGGAAATATGTTGAATGGTTGGCTACTGTCACGGACACAAAACATTCTTGATGCTCAGGATAGAGGGAGAAGACGTGACATCACTCACTCTATAAGGAAATACATCTATCGTGACACTTAAGGCTGGTCAAACAAGAGTATTTTATTGGCTCAACTCTACCTGTTCTACTCTACCTGTGGAAAGACTGGTCAACAGATAAGATAACATGTTTGTTGACTATGGGCTTTTCCCCCAATCAACTGAATTCACTCATAAATGTGTCCTTTCTGCTGTTCTGATGTCCAGAAGCCTTAGGCCCCATGAGGAGCACAGGCCCATCAACAACGTCTCTCCAGCTAAATCAACTAACTGTTCTACTCAGCCCTTATGTTCCTTCACTACCTCCCGAGAGAGAGGGGTGAGAGGAGTGAGAGAGGAGTGAGAAAGGGGTGAGAGAGGAGTGAGAGAGGGGTGAGAGAGGGGTGAGAGAGGAGTGAGAGACGGATGAGAGGGGAGTGAGAGGGGTGAGAGAGGACTGAGAGGAGTGAGAGGGGAGTGAGTGGGGTGAGAGAGGGGTGAGAGAGAATGAAAGAGGGGTGAGAGGGGAGTGAGAGAGGGGTGAGAGGGGAGTGAGAGGGGTGAGAGAGGACTGAGAGGAGTGAGAGGGGAGTGAGTGGGGTGAGAGAGGGGTGAGAGAGAATGAAAGAGGGGTGAGAGGGGAGTGAGAGAGGACTGAGAGGTGTGAGAGAGGAGTGAGAGGGGAGTGAGAGAGGGGTAAGAGAGGGGTGAGAGGGGAGTGAGAGAGGACTGAGAGGTGTGAGAGAGGAGTGAGAGGGGAGTGAGAGAGGGGTAAGAGAGGGGTGAGAGAGGAGTGAGAGAGGAGTGAGAGGGGAGCGAGAGGGGGGTGAGAGATGAGTGAGAGGGGAGCGAGAGAGGGGTGAGAGAGGGGTGAGAGGGGAGTGAGAGAGGACTGAGAGGTGTGAGAGAGGAGTGAGAGGGGAGTGAGAGAGGGGTAAGAGAGGGGTGAGAGGGGAGTGAGAGAGGAGTGAGAGGGGAGCGAGAGGGGGGTGAGAGAGGAGTGAGAGGGGAGCGAGAGAGGGGTGAGAGAGGGGTGAGAGGGGAGTGAGAGAGGGGCGAGAGAGGGGTGAGAGGGGAGTGAGAGAGGAGTGATAGGGGAGTGAGAGAGGGGGGTGAGAGAGGAGTGAGAGATGGGGGTGAGAGAGGGGTGAGAGAGGGGTGAGAGAGGGGTGAGAGAGGGGTGAGAGAGGGGGTGAGAGAGGAGTGAGAGGAGTGAAAGAGGGGTGAGAGACGGGTGAGAGACAGGTGAGAGAGGACTGAGAGAGGGGTGAGAGAGGGGTGTTTCCTTACTGCTCTACTTAGTCCTCACATTCCTTTACTGCCGTGGTTAACTGGGATATGTCTCCATCTGAGAGGAGAGAGAGGCTATTGGTTAACTGGGATATGTCTCCATCTGAGAGGAGAGAGAGGCTATTGGTTAACTGGGAAATGTCTCCATCTGAGAGGAGAGAGAGGCTATTGGTTAACTGGGATATGTCTCCATCTGAGAGGAGAGAGAGGCTATTGGTTAACTGGGATATGTCTCCATCTGAGAGGGGAGAGAGGCTATTGGTTAACTGGGATATGTCTCCATCTGAGAGGTGAGAGAGAGGAGAGAGAGGCTATTGGTTAACTGGGACATGTCTCTATCTGAGAGGAGAGAGGCTATTGGTTAACTGGGATATGTCTCCATCTGAGAGGAGAGAGAGGCTATTGGTTAATTGGGATATGTCTCCATCTGAGAGAAGAGAGGCTATTGGTTAACTGGGATATGTCTCCATCTGAGGGGAGAGAGAGGCTATTGGTTAACTGGGATATGTCTCCATCTGAGAGGAGAGAGAGGCTATTGGTTAACTGGGATATGTCTCCATCTGAGAGGAGAGAGAGGCTATTGGTTAACTGGGATATGTCTCCATCTGAGAGGAGAGAGAGGCTATTGGTTAACTGGGATATGTCTCCATCTGAGAGGAGAGAGAGGCTATTGGTTAACTGGGATATGTCTCCATCTGAGAGGAGAGAGAGGCTATTGGTTAACTGGGATATGTCTCCATCTGAGAGGAGAGAGGCTATTGGTTAACTGGGATATGTCTCCATCTGAGAGGAGAGAGAGGCTATTGGTTAACTGGGATATGTCTCCATCTGAGAGGAGAGAGAGGCTATTGGTTAACTGGGATATGTCTCCATCTGAGAGGAGAGAGAGGCTATTGGTTAACTGGGATATGTCTCCATCTGAGAGGAGAGAGAGGCTATTGGTTAACTGGGATATGTCTCCATCTGAGAGGTGAGAGAGGCTATTGGTTAACTGGGATATGTCTCCATCTGAGAGGAGAGAGAGGCTATTGGTTAACTGGGATATGTCTCCATCTGAGAGGTGAGAGAGGCTATTGGTTAACTGGGATATGTCTCCATCTGAGAGGTGAGAGAGGCTATTGGTTAACTGGGATATGTCTCCATCTGAGAGGAGAGAGAGGTGAGAGAGGCTATTGGTTAACTGGGATATGTCTCCATCTGAGAGGAGAGAGAGGCTATTGGTTAACTGGGATATGTCTCCATCTGAGAGGAGAGGGAGGCTATTGTTTTTTTGTTTTGTTTTTTATTTCACCTTTATTTAACCAGGTAGGCTAGTTGAGAACAAGTTCTCATTTGCAACTGCGACCTGGCCAAGATAAAGCATAGCAGTGTGAACAGACAACAACACAGAGTTACACATGGAGTAAACAATAAACAAGTCAATAACATGGTAGAAAAAAAGAGAATCTATATACAATGTGTGCAAAAGGCATGAGGTAGGCAATAAATCGAGTAATTGCAATTTAGCAGATTAACACTGGAGTGATAAATCATCAGATGATCATGTGCAAGAAGAGATACTGGTGTGCAAAAGAGCAGAAAAGTAAATAAATAAAAGCAGTATGGGGGTGAGGTTGGTAAATTGGGTGGGTAGTTTACAGATGGACTATGTACAGCTGCAGCGATCGGTTAGCTGCTCGGATAGCAGATTTTTAAAGTTGTTGAGGGAGATAAAAGTCTCCAACTTCAGAGATTTTTGCAATTCGTTCCAGTCGCAGGCAGCAGAGAACTGGAAGGAAAGGCGTCCAAATGAGGTTTTGGCTTTAGGGATGATCAGTGAGATACACCTGCTGGAGCGCGTGCTACGGGTGGGTGTAGCCATCGTGACCAGTGAACTGAGATAATGCGGCACTTTGCCTAGCATAGCATTTAAACCATTAAAGAGCAACTCAACCAAAAAATCTACTTCTCTGGTTTAAAACCATGTCTGAACATTTAATGTCAAAACTTTAATATGTTACAGGACATGTCTAAACCTTTACTATGTTACAGAACATGTCTAAACCTTTAATATGTTACAGAACATGTCTAAACCTTTAATATGTTACAGAACATGTCAAAACTTGAATATGTTACAGGACATGTCTAAACCTTTAATATGTTACAGAACATGTCTAAACCTTTAATATGTTACAGAGCATGTCTAAACCTTTAATATGTTACAGAACATGTCTAAACCTTTAATATGTTACAGGACATGTCTAAACCTTTACTATGTTACAGAACATGTCTAAACCTTTAATATGTTACAGGACATGTCTAAACCTTTAATATGTTACAGAACATGTCTGAACCTTTAATATGTTACAGAACATGTCTAAACCTTTAATATGTTACAGAACATGTCTGAACCTTTAATGTCTAAACCTTTAATATGTTACAGAACATGTCTAAACCTTTAATGTCTGAACCTTTAATATGTTACAGAACATGTCTAAACCTTTAATTTCTGAACCTTTAATATGTTACAGAACATGTCTAAACCTTTAATATGTTACAGAACATGTCTAAACCTTTAAGATGTTACAGAACATGTCTAAACCTTTAATATGTTACAGAACATGTCTGAACCTTTAATGTCTAAACCTTTAATATGTTACAGAACATGTCTAAACCTTTAATATGTTACAGAACATGTCTGAACCTTTAATATGTTACAGAACATGTCTAAACCTTTAATATGTTACAGAACATGTCTGAACCTTTAATGTCTGAACCTTTAATATGTTACAGAACATGTCTGAACCTTTAATGTCTGAACCTTTAATATGTTACAGAACATGTCTGAACCTTTAATGTCTGAACCTTTAATATGTTACAGAACATGTCTAAACCTTTAATATGTTACAGAACATGTCTGAACCTTTAATATGTTACAGAACATGTCTAAACCTTCAATATGTTACAGAACATGTCTGAACCTTTAATGTCTGAACCTTTAATATGTTACAGAACATGTCTGAACCTTTAATATGTTACAGAACATGTCTAAACCTTTAATATGTTACAGAACATGTCTAAACCTTTAATATGTTACAGAACATGTCTGAACCTTTAATGTCTGAACCTTTAATATGTTACAGAACATGTCTAAACCTTTAATATGTTACAGAACATGTCTGAACCTTTAATATGTTACAGAACATGTCTGAACCTTTAATATGTTACAGAACATGTCTGAACCTTTAATATGTTACAGAACATGTCTAAACCTTTAATATGTTACAGGACATGTCTAAACCTTTAATATGTTACAGAACATGTCTGAACCTTTAATATGTTACAGAACATGTCTAAACCTTTAATATGTTACAGAACATGTCTGATCCTTTAATGTCTGAACCTTTAATATGTTACAGAACATGTCTGAACCTTTAATATGTTACAGAACATGTCTAAACCTTTAATATGTTACAGAACATGTCTAAACCTTTAATATGTTACAGAACATGTCTGAACCTTTAATATGTTACAGAACATGTCTAAACCTTTAATATGTTACAGAACATGTCTGAACCTTTAATATGTTACAGAACATGTCTGAACCTTTAATATGTTACAGAACATGTCTGAACCTTTAATATGTTACAGAACATGTCTGAACCTTTAATGTCTGAACCTTTAATATGTTACAGAACATGTCTAAACCTTTAATGTCTGAACCTTTAATATGTTACAGAACATGTCTGAACCTTTAATATGTTACAGAACATGTCTGAACCTTTAATATGTTACAGAACATGTCTGAACCTTTAATATGTTACAGAACATGTCTAAACCTTTAATATGTTACAGAACATGTCTAAACCTTTAATATGTTACAGAACATGTCTGAACCTTTAATATGTTACAGAACATGTCTAAACCTTTAATATGTTTCAGAACATGTCTGAACCTTTAATATGTTACAGAACATGTCTGAACCTTTAATATGTTACAGAACAATTCTGAACCTTTAATATGTTACAGAACATGTCTGAACCTTTAATATGTTACAGAACATGTCTAAACCTTTAATATGTTACAGGACATGTCTAAACCTTTAATATGTTACAGAACATGTCTGAACCTTTAATATGTTACAGAACATGTCTAAACCTTTAATATGTTACAGAACATGTCTGATCCTTTAATGTCTGAACCTTTAATATGTTACAGAACATGTCTGAACCTTTAATATGTTACAGAACATGTCTAAACCTTTAATATGTTACAGAACATGTCTAAACCTTTAATATGTTACAGAACATGTCTGAACCTTTAATATGTTACAGAACATGTCTAAACCTTTAATATGTTACAGAACATGTCTGAACCTTTAATATGTTACAGAACATGTCTGAACCTTTAATATGTTACAGAACATGTCTAAACCTTTAATATGTTACAGAACATGTCTGAACCTTTAATATGTTACAGAACATGTCTAAACCTTTAATATGTTACAGGACATGTCTAAACCTTTAATATGTTACAGAACATGTCTGAACCTTTAATATGTTACAGAACATGTCTAAACCTTTAATATGTTACAGAACATGTCTGAACCTTTAATGTCTGAACCTTTAATATGTTACAGAACATGTCTGAACCTTTAATATGTTACAGAACATGTCTAAACCTTTAATATGTTACAGAACATGTCTAAACCTTTAATATGTTACAGAACATGTCTGAACCTTTAATATGTTACAGAACATGTCTAAACCTTTAATATGTTACAGAACATGTCTGAACCTTTAATGTCTGAACCTTTAATATGTTACAGAACATGTCTGAACCTTTAATGTCTGAACCTTTAATATGTTACAGAACATGTCTAAACCTTTAATATGTTACAGAACATGTCTGAACCTTTAATATGTTACAGAACATGTCTAAACCTTTAATATGTTACAGAACATGTCTGAACCTTTAATGTCTGAACCTTTAATATGTTACAGAACATGTCTGAACCTTTAATGTCTGAACCTTTAATATGTTACAGAACATGTCTGAACCTTTAATGTCTGAACCTTTAATATGTTACAGAACATGTCTAAACCTTTAATATGTTACAGAACATGTCTGAACCTTTAATATGTTACAGAACATGTCTAAACCTTTAATATGTTACAGAACATGTCTGAACCTTTAATGTCTGAACCTTTAATATGTTACAGAACATGTCTGAACCTTTAATATGTTACAGAACATGTCTAAACCTTTAATATGTTACAGAACATGTCTAAACCTTTAATATGTTACAGAACATGTCTGAACCTTTAATGTCTGAACCTTTAATATGTTACAGAACATGTCTAAACCTTTAATATGTTACAGAACATGTCTGAACCTTTAATATGTTACAGAACATGTCTGAACCTTTAATATGTTACAGAACATGTCTGAACCTTTAATATGTTACAGAACATGTCTAAACCTTTAATATGTTACAGGACATGTCTAAACCTTTAATATGTTACAGAACATGTCTGAACCTTTAATATGTTACAGAACATGTCTAAACCTTTAATATGTTACAGAACATGTCTGATCCTTTAATGTCTGAACCTTTAATATGTTACAGAACATGTCTGAACCTTTAATATGTTACAGAACATGTCTAAACCTTTAATATGTTACAGAACATGTCTAAACCTTTAATATGTTACAGAACATGTCTGAACCTTTAATATGTTACAGAACATGTCTAAACCTTTAATATGTTACAGAACATGTCTGAACCTTTAATATGTTACAGAACATGTCTGAACCTTTAATATGTTACAGAACATGTCTGAACCTTTAATATGTTACAGAACATGTCTGAACCTTTAATGTCTGAACCTTTAATATGTTACAGAACATGTCTAAACCTTTAATGTCTGAACCTTTAATATGTTACAGAACATGTCTGAACCTTTAATATGTTACAGAACATGTCTGAACCTTTAATATGTTACAGAACATGTCTGAACCTTTAATATGTTACAGAACATGTCTAAACCTTTAATATGTTACAGAACATGTCTAAACCTTTAATATGTTACAGAACATGTCTGAACCTTTAATATGTTACAGAACATGTCTAAACCTTTAATATGTTTCAGAACATGTCTGAACCTTTAATATGTTACAGAACATGTCTGAACCTTTAATATGTTACAGAACATGTCTGAACCTTTAATATGTTACAGAACATGTCTGAACCTTTAATATGTTACAGAACATGTCTAAACCTTTAATATGTTACAGGACATGTCTAAACCTTTAATATGTTACAGAACATGTCTGAACCTTTAATATGTTACAGAACATGTCTAAACCTTTAATATGTTACAGAACATGTCTGATCCTTTAATGTCTGAACCTTTAATATGTTACAGAACATGTCTGAACCTTTAATATGTTACAGAACATGTCTAAACCTTTAATATGTTACAGAACATGTCTAAACCTTTAATATGTTACAGAACATGTCTGAACCTTTAATATGTTACAGAACATGTCTAAACCTTTAATATGTTACAGAACATGTCTGAACCTTTAATATGTTACAGAACATGTCTGAACCTTTAATATGTTACAGAACATGTCTAAACCTTTAATATGTTACAGAACATGTCTGAACCTTTAATATGTTACAGAACATGTCTAAACCTTTAATATGTTACAGAACATGTCTGAACCTTTAATATGTTACAGAACATGTCTGAACCTTTAATATGTTACAGAACATGTCTAAACCTTTAATATGTTACAGAACATGTCTGAACCTTTAATGTCTGAACCTTTAATATGTTACAGAACATGTCTGAACCTTTAATATGTTACAGAACATGTCTAAACCTTTAATATGTTACAGAACATGTCTAAACCTTTAATATGTTACAGAACATGTCTGAACCTTTAATATGTTACAGAACATGTCTAAACCTTTAATATGTTACAGAACATGTCTGAACCTTTAATGTCTGAACCTTTAATATGTTACAGAACATGTCTGAACCTTTAATGTCTGAACCTTTAATATGTTACAGAACATGTCTAAACCTTTAATATGTTACAGAACATGTCTGAACCTTTAATGTCTGAACCTTTAATATGTTACAGAACATGTCTAAACCTTTAATATGTTACAGAACATGTCTGAACCTTTAATGTCTGAACCTTTAATATGTTACAGAACATGTCTGAACCTTTAATATGTTACAGAACATGTCTGAACCTTTAATGTCTGAACCTTTAATATGTTACAGAACATGTCATTCTAAAATATAAAAAAATTCACTGACACATGGAATGAACTTTTTATTTATTAGTATTTTTTTTACAATAATGTTGAATAGTGTATTACATTGCTCTGTTTTTATTTTTGACCTTTTCTTGTTTCATTGTGTGTAATGGCAGAAATGAGGGATGAATAAATTATAACCATAACCATATAACATAATTCTATGCATTGTTATATGAAGACAAGTCCAGATATTGTGGCCAAGGCTTAGCAAATGTTTGTTTTTATTTACAAGTAAACTTGGGTGGGCAGCAGGGGAGTTTGCTCTGCTCTGCTCTCCTCTTCTCCTCTCCAGCCCTCTCTCCTCTTCTCCTCTCTAGCCCTCTCTCCACTTCTCCTCTCATCCTTACTTCTCCTCTCTAGCCCTCTCTCCTCTTCTCCTCTTCTCCTCTCTAGCCCTCTCTCCACTTCTCCTCTCATCCTTACTTCTCCTCTCTAGCCCTCTCTCCTCTTCTCCTCTTCTCCTCTCTAGCCCTCTCTCCACTTCTCCTCTCATCCTTACTTCTCCTCTCTAGCCCTCTCTCCTCTTCTCCTCTTCTCCTCTCCAGCCCTCTCTCCTCTTCTCCTCTTGTCCTATCTTCTCCTCTCCAGCCCTCTCTCCACTTCTCCTCTCATCCTTACTTCTCCTCTCTAGCCCTCTCTCCTCTTCTCCTCTTCTCCTCTCTAGCCCTCTCTCCACTTCTCCTACTCATCCTTACTTCTCCTCTCTAGCCCTCTCTCCTCTTCTCCTCTTCTCCTCTCCAGCCCTCTCTCCTCTTCTCCTCTTGTCCTATCTTCTCCTCTCCAGTCCTCTCTCCTTCTCTCCTCTTGTCCTTACTTCTCCTCTCCAGCCCTCTCTCCTCTTGTCCTCTTGTCCTTACTTCTCCTCTCCAGCCCTCTGTCCTCTTCTCCTCTTGTCCTATCTTCTCCTCTCCAGTCCTCTCTCCTTCTCTCCTCTTGTCCTTACTTCTCCTCTCCAGCCCTCTCTCCTCTTCTCCTCTTGTCCTATCTTCTCCTCTCCAGTCCTCTCTCCTTCTCTCCTCTTGTCCTTACTTCTCCTCTCCAGCCCTCTCTCCTCTTGTCCTCTTGTCCTTACTTCTCCTCTCCAGCCCTCTGTCCTCTTCTCCTCTTGTCCTATCTTCTCCTCTCTAGCCCTCTCTCCACTTCTCCTCTCATCCTTACTTCTCCTCTCTAGCCCTCTCTCCTCTTCTCCTCTTCTCCTCTCTAGCCCTCTCTCCACTTCTCCTCTCATCCTTACTTCTCCTCTCTAGCCCTCTCTCCTCTTCTCCTCTTCTCCTCTCTAGCCCTCTCTCCACTTCTCCTCTCATCCTTACTTCTCCTCTCTAGCCCTCTCTCCTCTTCTCCTCTTCTCCTCTCCAGCCCTCTCTCCTCTTCTCCTCTTGTCCTATCTTCTCCTCTCCAGCCCTCTCTCCACTTCTCCTCTCATCCTTACTTCTCCTCTCTAGCCCTCTCTCCTCTTCTCCTCTTCTCCTCTCTAGCCCTCTCTCCACTTCTCCTACTCATCCTTACTTCTCCTCTCTAGCCCTCTCTCCTCTTCTCCTCTTCTCCTCTCCAGCCCTCTCTCCTCTTCTCCTCTTGTCCTATCTTCTCCTCTCCAGTCCTCTCTCCTTCTCTCCTCTTGTCCTTACTTCTCCTCTCCAGCCCTCTCTCCTCTTGTCCTCTTGTCCTTACTTCTCCTCTCCAGCCCTCTGTCCTCTTCTCCTCTTGTCCTATCTTCTCCTCTCCAGTCCTCTCTCCTTCTCTCCTCTTGTCCTTACTTCTCCTCTCCAGCCCTCTCTCCTCTTCTCCTCTTGTCCTATCTTCTCCTCTCCAGTCCTCTCTCCTTCTCTCCTCTTGTCCTTACTTCTCCTCTCCAGCCCTCTCTCCTCTTGTCCTCTTGTCCTTACTTCTCCTCTCCAGCCCTCTGTCCTCTTCTCCTCTTGTCCTATCTTCTCCTCTCCAGCCCTCTCTCCTCTTCTCCTCTTGTCCTATCTTCTCCTCTCCAGCCCTCTCTCCTCTTCTCCTCTTGTCCTATCTTCTCCTCTCTAGCCCTCTCCCCTTCTCTCCTCTGGTCCTATATTCTCTTCTCCTCTCCAGTCATCTCTTCTCCTTTCCTCTGCTCTCTTCTCCTATCCTCTCATCTCCTCTGCAGGCAATGACATGTGTTTTGACTTGCTGTTCTTCAAGCTAACGATCCAAAGGCCTTTTTGTGCTTATGGTTGACACCGACATAAGACTGGCATATTCCTTCAAGGTCCAGTCTGTCCAGTTTCTCCTAGTGCACGTGCCACATGGCCACAATATTCAGCCTTGTTTCACTCATGGATGATGCAAGCTTAGCCTTTTGTGTTGCAGAGTACAATAGAAACAGAGGACCCCCTTTGAAGGAGCGGCTGTAATGGAGCCAAGTATAATATTGAAACCCGTTCCCCTGAAAGTAGAGTGTCCTATTTGATTTGATTTGATTAGGTATGCCATTCACGTCTGGCTGATTGGGACGAGGTCCATGCTCCTCCCCTTCCCTCTCCTGTACCTTCATCTTCACCTGCCTGTCTGCTCTCTGTCTGTCTGTCATTGTCTCCAACTCTCTCTCCCTGCTTGACCGTATTATCTGAAATACACATGAGAAGCCATACTTAGAGCCATATCTCATCTTAAATTAACATAAGGATTAATTCATCAAATTTATATCAAATTTATTATAAAGCCCTTTTTACATCAGCTGATATCTCAAAGTGCTGTACAGAAACCCAGCCTAAAACCCCAAACAGCAAGCAATGCAGATGTAGAAGCACGGTGGCTAGGAAAAACTCCCTAGAAAGGCCAAAACCTAGGAAGAAACCTAGAGAGGAACCAGGCTCTGAGGGGTGGCCAGTCCTCTTCTGGCTGTGCCGGGTGGAGATTATAACAGAACATGGCCAAGATGTTCAAATGTTCATAAATGACCAACATGGTCAAATAATAATAATCACAGTAGTTGTCGAGGGTGCAGCAAGTCAGCACCTCAGGAGTAAATGTCAGTTGGCTTTTCATAGCCGATCATTCAGAGTATCTCTACCGCTCCTGCTGTCTCTAGAGAGTTGTATACAATTTGTATTGTAATTGCCTTAATTACTGCCTTAATTATGCCGGACCCCAGGAAGAGTAGCTGCTCCCAAATAGTAATATAGGCGTCAACGTGACGTGAAACTACGTGGTGTGAGTCAAGACTGAGGCATCTCCAGATGAGATCCACCTGAAGGATGACAGAGAGCTGTCATAAAGCATCGAGGTAACACGCCAGAATAAACTTACCACAGAAGAAAGAACCTGTTAATTCAACTCTAACTAAACTATGTTTCTGGTGAAAGAGAGCAGGTGTTGGGCGAACAACAGCTCCATTGTCTCAATCTGTAGATCACTTCCTGCCAGTGAAACATACTGTACTGTCATCCCTCTTTGCAGGTACCAGAATTCCTCACACCCTTATTAGCCTACTACTTACCAACATGTTTTAGGTTAATGAGAAAGATATAAACAAGATCAGATAAAAGCAGTAAGGAAACGGTTGTGAAGGTACCCAGGAGAGGGTTAGAGGTTGATCTGGGAAATGTCCAACCAGGGCGAACAGAAGACTCCTTCACAGTGTTCTAGTCTATCTCTGAGAGGGGTCCAACCAGGGCGAACAGAAGACTCCTTCACAGTGTTCTAGTCTATCTCTGAGAGGGGTCCAACCAGGGCGAACAGAAGACTCCTTCACAGTGTTCTAGTCTATCTCTGAGAGGGGTCCAACCAGGGCGAACAGAAGACTCCTTCACAGTGTTCTAGTCTATCTCTGAGAGGGGTCCAACCAGGGCGAACAGAAGACTCCTTCACAGTGTTCTAGTCTATCTCTAGAGGGGTCCAACCAGGGCGAACAGAAGACTCCTTCACAGTGTTCTAGTCTATCTCTGAGAGGGGTCCAACCAGGGCGAACAGAAGACTCCTTCACAGTGGTCTAGTCTATCTCTGAGAGGGGTCCAACCAGGGCTAACAGGAGACTCCTTCACAGTGTTCTAGTCTATCTCTGAGAGGGGTCCGACCAGGGCGAACAGAAGACTCCTTCACAGTGTTCTAGTCTATCTCTGAGAGGGGTCCGACCAGGGCGAACAGAAGACTCCTTCACAGTGGTCTAGTCTATCTCTGAGAGGGGTCCAACCAGGGCGAACAGAAGACTCCTTCACAGTGTTCTAGTCTATCTCTGAGAGAGGTCCAACCAGGGCTAACAGAAGACTCCTTCACAGTGTTCTAGTCTATCTCTGAGAGGGGTCCAACCAGGGCTAACAGAAGACTCCTTCACAGTGTTCTAGTCTATCTCTGAGAGGGGTCCAACCAGGGCGAACAGAAGACTCCTTCACAGTGTTCTAGTCTATCTCTAGAGGGGTCCAACCAGGGCGAACAGAAGACTCCTTCACAGTGTTCTAGTCTATCTCTGAGAGGGGTCCAACCAGGGCGAACAGAAGACTCTTTCACAGTGTTCTAGTCTATCTCTGAGAGGGGTCCAACCAGGGCGAACAGAAGACTCCTTCACAGTGTTCTAGTCTATCTCTGAGAGGGGTCCAACCAGGGCGAACAGAAGACTCCTTCACAGTGTTCTAGTCTATCTCTGAGAGGGGTCCAACAAGTTGTCCTACATGTCATTCCATGAGGGCAGCTGCGCATGGCGGGATGTATTTAGACATCAACGTGGTGATTCAGGACATTGTGATGTAATGCTGTGTGTTTCTCTTGGAGACGGGTCAAGGAAGTTAGCCTACCTCTCATAACTTCATTACAGAACTCAATGTGGCGTGATTCAGGACATTCTGCTGTGAAGTCACCTGCTGTGAGTCAAGACTGAGGCATCTAATATTGACAGGTGACATTTAGTGTATTTTTGCCTGAGAACTAGAGGAGGACATTGTTGTGTTGTCTGAATATTCACATTAGTGTTATCTCTTCTCTTCCTCATTCCTCTTTATCATCTCATAGTTTGACTCAGAAGTTTATCAAACACACCTCACTCATTTACACAATGAGCCTCTGTGGTGACATTGTCAACCATTTCACAATGACACTATGAATCTCCCAGAAGGACAAGGTCTACTTCCTCCGTCTGGAGCATCAAGAATGATGAAGAGTGGCAGAGAGCGGCAGAGAGCGACAGAGAGCGACAGACAGCGACAGAGAGCGGCAGAGAGCGACACAGAGCGACAGAGAGCGACAGAGAGCGGCAGAGAGCGGCAGAGAGCGGCAGAGAGCGACAGAGAGCGACAGAGAGCGACAGAGAGCGACAGAGAGCGACAGAGAGCCACAGAGAGCGGCAGAGAGCGACAGAGAGCCGCAGAGAGCGGCAGAGAGCGACAGAGAGCGGCAGAGAGCGACAGAGAGCGACAGAGAGCGACAGAGAGCGGCAGAGAGCGACAGAGAGCGACAGAGAGCGGCAGAGAGCGACAGAGAGCGACAGAGAGCGACAGAGAGCGGCAGAGAGCGGCAGAGAGCGGCAGAGAGCGACAGAGAGCGACAGAGAGCGACAGAGAGCGGCAGAGAGCGACAGAGAGCGGCAGAGAGCGGCAGAGAGCGGCAGAGAGCGACAGAGAGCCACAGAGAGCGACAGAGAGCGACAGAGAGCGGCAGAGAGCGGCAGAGAGCGGCAGAGAGCGACAGAGAGCGACAGAGAGCGACAGAGAGCGGCAGAGAGCGACAGAGAGCGGCAGAGAGCGGCAGAGAGCGACAGAGAGCGACAGAGAGCGGCAGAGAGCGACAGAGAGCGACAGAGAGCGACAGAGAGCGACAGAGAGCGACAGAGAGCCGCAGAGAGCGGCAGAGAGCGACAGAGAGCCACAGAGAGCGGCAGAGAGCGACAGAGAGCGACAGAGAGCGACAGAGAGCGACAGAGAGCGACAGAGAGCTACAGAGAGCCACAGAGAGCGGCAGAGAGCGACAGAGAGCCACAGAGAGCGGCAGAGAGCGACAGAGAGCGAAAGAGAGCGGCAGAGAGCGACAGAGAGCGAAAGAGAGCGGCAGAGAGCGACAGAGAGCGACATAGAGCGACAGAGAGCGACAGAGAGCGGCAGAGAGCGACAGAGAGCGACAGAGAGCGGCAGAGAGCGGCAGAGAGCGACAGAGAGCGAAAGAGAGCGACAGAGAGCGGCAGAGAGCGACAGAGAGCGGCAGAGAGCGGCAGAGAGCGACAGAGAGCGGAAGAGAGCGGTGCCGGTAAATGTGGCGCCCTCATTCCTTCATCTGGAGCATCAAGAAAGCTCATAAAAATAACAATACCCTCCAATGAGCCTCTATCACTCCTCTCTCGCCCCTCTCACCCCTCTCTCAGTCCACTCTCAGTTCTCTCACCCGTCTCTCACCCGTTTCTTACTCTCTCTCAGTCCTCTCTCACGCGTCTCAGTCCTCTCTCACCCCTCTCTCACTCCTCTCTCACCCCTCTCTTACTCTCTTTCACCCCTCTTTCACTCCTCTCTCACTCCTCTCTCACCCCTCTCTCACTCCTCTCTCACCTCTCTCTCACTCCTCTCTCACCCCCTATCTCACTCCTCTCTCACTCCTCTCTCACCCCTCCTATCTCACTCCTCTCTCACTCCTCTCTCACCCCCCTCTCTCACTCCTCTCTCACCCCCCTCTCTCACCCCTCTCTCACTCCTCTCTCACCCCCCTCTCTCAGTCCTCGCACCCCTCTCTCATTCCTCTCTCACTCCTCTCTCACCCCCCTATCTCACTCCTCTCTCTCCCCCCTCTCTCACTCCTCTCTCACCCCCTCTCTCACCCCCCTCTCTCAGTTCTCTCACTCCTCTCTCACTCCTCTCTCACCCCTCTCTCACCCCTCTCTCACCCCTCTCTCTCGGGAGGTAGTGAAGGAACATAAGGGCTGAGTAGAACAGTTAGTTGATTTAGCTGGAGAGACGTTGTTGATGGGCCTGTGCTCCTCATGGGGCCTAAGGCTTCTGGACATCAGAACAGCAGAAAGGACACATTTATGAGTGAATTCAGTTGATTGGGGGAAAAGCCCAAGCCCATAGTCAACAAACATGTTATCTTATCTGTTGACCAGTCTTTCCACAGGTAGAGTAGAACAGGTAGAGTTGAGCCAATAAAATACTCTTGTTTGACCAGCCTTAAGTGTCACGATAGATGTATTTCCTTATAGAGTGAGTGATGTCACGTCTTCTCCCTCTATCCTGAGCATCAAGAATGTTTTGTGTCCGTGACAGTAGCCAACCATTCAACATATTTCCTTAAACACGTTTCCTGGACATCAATTCACAGGTACCGGTCTTCCTCTCCTCATAACTGGCCTAATTATCAAAAAGCTTTTTATATATTTTATGTGACCATTCCAGCCCCAAGAATCTCTCTCATCGCCAATAATTATGTCAATCTTCTTTTTTAAATCTAGAAGCAATGAAGCATGAAAATATGACTCCAAAGTTGATCTGAGGCCCACAGCCCAATAATATCTCTGGTTATGTGACAAGTTGGCAGGTAGCCTAGTGGTTCGAGAGTTGGACTAGTAACTGGAAGGTTGCCGGATTGAATCCCTGAGTTGACAAGGTTAAAATCTGTCCCTCTGCCCCTGAACAAGGTTGTTGACCCACTGTAGGCCATCAATGAAAATAAGATTTTGATCTTAACTGAATTGCCTACTTAAATAAAGACTTAAAAAATGAATTAAGACATGACACGGATATAATGTTATTACTGTAATAAAGAATGTGTTCTTCGTGACTTTCCTTGTAAAATCAACTTCCTGAATGATGTCACTCTTCACAGGTACCGGTCTTCCTCTCACCACAACTGGCCTACTTACGTACGTTTCATGTGACCACACCAGCCCCAAGAATCTCTCTCATCGCCAAAAATTATTTCAATCTTTTTTTTTAAATTCTAGAAGCAATGAATCATGACAATATGACAGCGAAGTTGATCAGAGGCCCACGCCCCAAAAAATAACTCTGACAAGTCTTGAAACGGATATAATGTTATTACTGTAATAAAGAATGTGTTCTCCGTGACTTTCCATGTTAAATCAACTTCCTGAATGATGTCACTCTTCACAGGTTCCAGTCTACCTCCCACCAAGATTAGCCTCCTTGTCAACATGTTTGGGGTGAGTGTTGTGAAGGTACACAGGACAGGATGAGGAGATTCATCAGGGTAACACAAAGGACTTGTGTAACAAAGTTGTACTTCCTGTAAACTGAATGAATGACACAGTTGTTGATGTCGCTTTTCTTCCTCCATCCTGAGCAACAATAACCCTCTTCAAAGTTATTGATGTAGGTTTTACGTGATGATACCATTCCCATGATCCTCTCTCACCTCTCAGATGGAGACATATAACAGTTAACCAATAGCCTCTCTCCTCTCAGATGGAGACATATCCCAGTTAACCAATAGCCTCTCTCTCCTCTCAGATGGAGACATATCCCAGTTAACCAATAGCCTCTCTCTCCTCTCAGATGGAGACATGTCCCAGTTAACCAATAGCCTCTCTCACCTCAGATGGAGACATATCTCAGTTAACCAATAGCCTCTCTCCTCTCAGATGAGGACATATCCCAGTTAACCAATAGCCTCTCACCTCTCAGATGGAGACATATCCCAGTTAACCAATAGCCTCTCTCTCCCGTCAGATGGAGACATATCCCAGTTAACCAATAGCCTCTCTCCTCTCAGAGGGAGACATATCCCAGTTAACCAATAGCCGCTCTCTCTCCTCAGATGGAGACATATCCCAGTTAACCAATAGCCTCTCTCACCTCTCTCTCTCCCCTCAGATGGAGACATATCCCAGTTAACCAATAGCCTCTCTCTCCTCTCAGATGGAGACATATCCCAGTTAACCAATAGCCTCTCTCTCCCCTCAGATGGAGACATATCCCAGTTAACCAATAGCCTCTCTCTCCTCTCAGATGGAGACATATCCCAGTTAACCAATAGCCTCTCTCTCCTCTCTCTCTCCTCTCAGATGGAGACATATCCCAATTAACCAATAGCCTCTCTCACCTCTCAGATGGAGACATATCCCAGTTAACCAATAGCCTCTCTCTCCTCTCTCTCACCTCTCAGATGGAGACATATCCCAGTTAACCAATAGCCTCTCTCTCCTCTCTCTCTCCTCTCAGATGGAGACATATCCCAATTAACCAATAGCCTCTCTCTCCTCTCAGATGGAGACATATCCCAGTTATCCAATAGCCTCTCTCTCCTCTCAGATGGGGACAAATTCCAGTTAACCAATAGCCTCTCTCTCCTCTCTCTCTCCTCTCAGATGGAGACATATCCCAGTTAACCAATAGCCTCTCTCTCCTCTCAGATGGAGACATATCCCAGTTAACCAATAGCCTCTCACCTCTCAGATGGAGACATATCCCAGTTAACCAATAGCCTCTCTCTCCTCTCAGATGGAGACATATCCCAGTTATCCAATAGCCTCTCTCACCTCTCAGATGGAGACATATCCCAGGTAACCAATAGCCTCTCTCTCCTCTCTCTCACCTCTCAGATGGAGACATATCCCAGTTAACCAATAGCCTCTCTCTCCTCTCTCTCACCTCTCAGATGGAGACATATCCCAGTTAACCAATAGCCTCTCTCCCCTCTCAGATGGAGACATATCCCAGTTAACCAATAGCCTCTCTCTCCTCTCTCTCACCTCTCAGATGGAGACATATCCCAGTTAACCAATAGCCTCTCTCTCCTCTCAGATGGAGACATATCCCAGTTAACCAATAGCCTCTCTCTCCTCTCAGATAGAGACATATCCCAGTTAACCAATAGCCTCTCTCTCCTCTCTCTCACCTCTCAGATGGAGACATATCCCAGTTAACCAATAGCCTCTCTCCCCTCTCAGATGGAGACATATCCCAGTTAACCAATAGCCTCTCTCTCCTCTCTCTCACCTCTCAGATGGAGACATATCCCAGTTAACCAATAGCCTCTCTCTCCTCTCAGATGAAGACATATCCCAGTTAACCAATAGCCTCTCTCTCCTCTCAGATGGAGACATATCCCAGTTAACCAATAGCCTCTCTCTCCTCTCAGATGGAGACATATCCCAGTTAACCAATAGCCTCTCTCTCCTCTCAGATAGAGACATATCCCAGTTAACCAATAGCCTCTCTCTCCTCTCTCTCACCTCTCAGATGGAGACATATCCCAGTTAACCAATAGCCTCTCTCTCCTCTCTCTCACCTCTCAGATGGAGACATATCCCAGTTAACCAATAGCCTCTCTCCCCTCTCAGATGGAGACATATCCCAGTTAACCAATAGCCTCTCTCTCCTCTCTCTCACCTCTCAGATGGAGACATATCCCAGTTAACCAATAGCCTCTCTCTCCTCTCAGATGGAGACATATCCCAGTTAACCAATAGCCTCTCTCTCCCCTCAGATAGAGACATATCCCAGTTAACCAATAGCCTCTCTCTCTCCTCTCTCTCACCTCTCAGATGGAGACATATCCCAGTTAACCAATAGCCTCTCTCTCCTCTCAGATTGAGACATGTCCCAGTTAACCAATAGCCTCTCTCTCCTCTCAGATGGAGACATATCCCAGTTAACCAATAGCCTCTCTCTCTCCTCTCTCTCACCTCTCAGATAGAGACATATCCCAGTTAACCACGACAGAAAAGGAATGTGAGGACTAAGTAGAGCATTAAGGAAACACCCCTCTCTCACTCCTCTCACTCCTCTCTCAGTCCTCTCTCAGTTCTCTCACCCATCTCTCACCCCTCTTTCACTCCTCTCAGTCCTCTCTCTCTCCTCTCTCACCCCTCTTTCACCCCTCTCTCTCACCTCTTTCACCCCTCTCTCAGTCCTCTCTCAGTTCTCTCACCCATCTCTCACCCCTCTTTCACTCCTCTCAGTCCTCTCTCTCTCCTCTCTCACCCCTCTTTCACCCCTCTCTCTCACTCATCTCTCACCCTCTTTCACCCCTCTCTCACTCCTCTCTCACCCCTCTTTCACCCCTCTCTCTCACTCCTCTCTTACTCCTCTTTCACTCCTCTCTCTCATTCCTCTCTTACCCCTCTTTCACCCATCTCCCACTCCCCTCTCACCCCCCTCTCTCACTCCTCTCTCACTCCTCTCACCCCTCTCTCACCCCTCTCTTACCCCTCTCTCTCGGGAGGTAGTGAAGGAACATAAGGGCTGAGTAGAACAGTTAGTTGATTTAGCTGGAGAGACGTTGTTGATGGGCCTGTGCTCCTCATGGGGCCTAAGGCTTCTGGACATCAGAACAGCAGTAAGGACACATTTATGAGTGAATTCAGTTGATTGGGGGAAAAGCCCAAGCCCATAGTCAACAAACATGTTATCTTATCTGTTGACCAGTCTTTCCACAGGTAGAGTAGAACAGGTAGAGTTGAGCCAATAAAATACTCTTGTTTGACCAGCCTTAAGTGTCACGATAGATGTATTTCCTTATAGAGTGAGTGATGTCACGTCTTCTCCCTCTATCCTGAGCATCAAGAATGTTTTGTGTCCGTGACAGTAGCCAACCATTCAACATATTTCCTTAAACACGTTTCCTGGACATCAATTCACAGGTACCGGTCTTCCTCTCCTCATAACTGGCCTAATTATCAAAAAGCTTTTTATATATTTTATGTGACCATTCCAGCCCCAAGAATCTCTCTCATCGGCAAAAATTATTTCAATCTTTTTTTTTATTTCTAGAAGAAATGAATAATGACAATATGACAGCGAAGTTGATCAGAGGCCCACGCCCCCAAAAAAAACTCTGACAAGTCTTGACACGGATATAATGTTATAACTGTAATAAAGAATGTGTCTCCCTCAGATGGAGACATATCCCAGTTAACCAATAGCCTCTTTCTCCTCTCTCTCACCTCTCAGATGGAGACATATCCCAGTTAACCAATAGCCTCTCATCTCTCAGATGGAGACCTATCCCAGTTAACCAATAGCCTCTCACCTCTCAGATGGAGACATATACCAGTTAACCAATAGCCTCTCTCACCTCTCAGATGGAGACATATCCCAGTTAACCAATAGCCTCTCTCCCCTCTCAGATGGAGACATATCCCAGTTAACCAATAGCCTCTCTCTCCTCTCAGATGGAGACATATCCCAGTTAACCAATAGCCTCTCTCCCCTCTCAGATGGAGATATATCCCAGTTAACCAATAGCCTCTCTCTCCTCTCTCTCACCTATCAGATAGAGACATATCCCAGTTAACCAATAGCCTGTCTAGTAACTGGAAGGTTGCCGGATTGAATCCCTGAGTTGACAAGGTTAAAATCTGTCCCTCTGCCCCTAAACAAGGTTGTTGACCCACTGTTCCTAGGCCATCAATGAAAATAAGAAGAGTGACATCATTCAGGAAGTTAAATTAACAAGGAAAGTCACGGAGAACACATTCTTTCTTACAGTAATAAAATTATATCCGTGTCAAGACTTAATTAATTTTTTACTTTATATAACTAGGCAATTCAGTTTAGAAAAAATTTAACCAATAGCCTCTCTCTCCTCTCTCTCACCTCTCAGATGGAGACATTTCCCAGTTAACCAATAGCCTCTCTCTCACCTCTCAGATGGAGACATATCCCAGTTAACCAATAGCCTCTCTCTCCTCTCAGATAGAGACATATCCCAGTTAACCAATAGCCTCTTTCTCCTCTCAGATGGAGACATATCCCAGTTAACCAATAGCCTCTCTCTCCTCTCAGATGGAGACATATCCCAGTTAACCAATAGCCTCGTTCTCCTCTCAGATGGAGACATATCCCAGTTAACCAATAGCCTCTTTCTCCCCTCAGATGGAGACATATCCCAGTTAACCAATAGCCTCTCTCTCCTCTCAGATAGAGACATATCCCAGTTAACCAATAGCCTCTCTCTCCTCTCTCTCACCTCTCAGATAGAGACATATCCCAGTTAATCAATAGCCTCTTTCTCCTCTCTCTCATCTCTCAGATGGAGACATATCCCAGTTAACCAATAGCCTCTCACCTCTCAGATGGAGACATATCCCAGTTAACCAATAGCATCTCTCTCCCCTCAGATGAGGACATGTCCCAGTTAACCAATAGCCTCTCTCCCCTCTCAGATGGAGACATATCCCAGTTAACCAATAGCCTCTCTCCCCTCTCAGATGGAGACATATCCCAGTTAACCAATAGCCTCTCTCTCCTCTCAGATGGAGACATATCCCAGTTAACCAATAGCCTCTCTCTCCTCTCATATGAGACATATCCCAGTTAACCAATAGCAACTCTCACCTCTCAGATGGAGACATATCCCAGTTAACCAATAGCCGCTCTCACCTCTCAGGTGGAGACATATCCCAGTTAACCAATAGCCTCTCTCCCCTCTCAGATGGAGACATATCCCAGTTAACCAATAGCCTCTCTCCCCTCTCAGATGGAGACATTTCCCAGTCAACCAATAGCCTCTCTCTCACCTCTCAGATGGAGACATATCCCAGTTAACCAATAGCCTCTCTCTCCTCTCTCTCACCTCTCAGATAGAGACATATCCCAGTTAACCAATAGCCTCTTTCTCCTCTCAGATGGAGACATATCCCAGTTAACCAATAGCCTCTCTCTCCTCTCAGATGGAGACATATCCCAGTTAACCAATAGCCTCGTTCTCCTCTCAGATGGAGTCATATCCCAGTTAACCAATAGCCTCTTTCTCCCCTCAGATGGAGACATATCCCAGTTAATCAATAGCCTCTTTCTCCTCTCTCTCATCTCTCAGATGGAGACATATCCCAGTTAACCAATAGCCTCTCTCCCCTCTCAGATGGAGACATATCCCAGTTAACCAATAGCCTCTCACCTCTCAGATGGAGACATATCCCAGTTAACCAATAGCCTCTCACCTCTCAGATGGAGACATTTCCCAGTTAACCAATAGCCTCTCACCTCTCAGATGGAGACATATACCAGTTAACCAATAGCCTCTCTCACCTCTCAGATGGAGACATATCCCAGTTAACCAATAGCCTCTCTCCCCTCTCAGATGGAGACATATCCCAGTTAACCAATAGCCTCTCTCTCCTCTCTCTCACCTATCAGATAGAGACATATCCCAGTTAACCAATAGCCTGTCTAGTAACTGGAAGGTTGCCGGATTGAATCCCTGAGTTGACAAGGTTAAAATCTGTCCCTCTGCCCCTAAACAAGGTTGTTGACCCACTGTTCCTAGGCCATCAATGAAAATAAGAAGAGTGACATCATTCAGGAAGTTAAATTAACAAGGAAAGTCACGGAGAACACATTCTTTCTTACAGTAATAAAATTATATCCGTGTCAAGACTTAATTAATTTTTTACTTTATATAACTAGGCAATTCAGTTTAGAAAAAATTTAACCAATAGCCTCTCTCTCCTCTCTCTCACCTCTCAGATGGAGACATTTCCCAGTTAACCAATAGCCTCTCTCTCACCTCTCAGATGGAGACATATCCCAGTTAACCAATAGCCTCTCTCTCCACTCTCTCACCTCTCAGATAGAGACATATCCCAGTTAACCAATAGCCTCTTTCTCCTCTCAGATGGAGACATATCCCAGTTAACCAATAGCCTCTCTCTCCTCTCAGATGGAGACATATCCCAGTTAACCAATAGCCTCGTTCTCCTCTCAGATGGAGACATATCCCAGTTAACCAATAGCCTCTTTCTCCCCTCAGATGGAGACATATCCCAGTTAACCAATAGCCTCTCTCTCCTCTCAGATAGAGACATATCCCAGTTAACCAATAGCCTCTCTCTCCTCTCTCTCACCTCTCAGATAGAGACATATCCCAGTTAATCAATAGCCTCTTTCTCCTCTCTCTCATCTCTCAGATGGAGACATATCCCAGTTAACCAATAGCCTCTCACCTCTCAGATGGAGACATATCCCAGTTAACCAATAGCATCTCTCTCCCCTCAGATGAGGACATGTCCCAGTTAACCAATAGCCTCTCTCCCCTCTCAGATGGAGACATATCCCAGTTAACCAATAGCCTCTCTCCCCTCTCAGATGGAGACATATCCCAGTTAACCAATAGCCTCTCTCTCCTCTCAGATGGAGACATATCCCAGTTAACCAATAGCCTCTCTCCCCTCTCAGATGGAGACATATCCCAGTTAACCAATAGCCTCTTTCCCCTCTCAGATGGAGACATATCCCAGTTAACCAATAGCCTCTTTCTCCTCTCTCTCACCTCTCAGATGGAGACATATCCCAGTTAACCAATAGCCTCTCTCTCCTCTCAGATGGAGACATATCCCAGTTATCCAATAGCCTCTCTCCCCTCTCAGATGGAGACATATCCCAGTTAACCAATAGCCTCTCACCTCTCAGATGGAGACATATCCCAGTTAACCAATAGCCTCTCACCTCTCAGATGGAGACATATACCAGTTAACCAATAGCCTCTCTCACCTCTCAGATGGAGACATATCCCAGTTAACCAATAGCCTCTCTCCCCTCTCAGATGGAGACATATCCCAGTTAACCAATAGCCTCTCTCTCCTCTCAGATGGAGACATATCCCAGTTAACCAATAGCCTCTCTCCCCTCTCAGATGGAGATATATCCCAGTTAACCAATAGCCTCTCTCTCCTCTCTCTCACCTATCAGATAGAGACATATCCCAGTTAACCAATAGCCTGTCTAGTAACTGGAAGGTTGCCGGATTGAATCCCTGAGTTGACAAGGTTAAAATCTGTCCCTCTGCCCCTGAACAAGGTTGTTGACCCACTGTTCCTAGGCCATCAATGAAAATAAGAAGAGTGACATCATTCAGGAAGTTAAATTAACAAGGAAAGTCACGGAGAACACATTCTTTCTTACAGTAATAAAATTATATCCGTGTCAAGACTTAATTAATTTTTTACTTTATATAACTAGGCAATTCAGTTTAGAAAAAATTTAACCAATAGCCTCTCTCTCCTCTCTCTCACCTCTCAGATGGAGACATTTCCCAGTTAACCAATAGCCTCTCTCTCACCTCAGATAGAGACATATCCCAGTTAACCAATAGCCTCTCTCTCACCTCTCAGATGGAGACATATCCCAGTTAACCAATAGCCTCTCTCTCCTCTCTCTCACCTCTCAGATAGAGACATATCCCAGTTAACCAATAGCCTCTCTCACCTCTCAGATGGAGACATATCCCAGTTAACCAATAGCCTCTCTCTCCTCTCAGATAGAGACATATCCCAGTTAACCAATAGCCTCTTTCTCCTCTCAGATGGAGACATATCCCAGTTAACCAATAGCCTCTCTCTCCTCTCAGATGGAGACATATCCCAGTTAACCAATAGCCTCGTTCTCCTCTCAGATGGAGACATATCCCAGTTAACCAATAGCCTCTTTCTCCCCTCAGATGGAGACATATCCCAGTTAACCAATAGCCTCTCTCTCCTCTCAGATAGAGACATATCCCAGTTAACCAATAGCCTCTCTCTCCTCTCTCTCACCTCTCAGATAGAGACATATCCCAGTTAATCAATAGCCTCTTTCTCCTCTCTCTCATCTCTCAGATGGAGACATATCCCAGTTAACCAATAGCCTCTCACCTCTCAGATGGAGACATATCCCAGTTAACCAATAGCATCTCTCTCCCCTCAGATGAGGACATGTCCCAGTTAACCAATAGCCTCTCTCCCCTCTCAGATGGAGACATATCCCAGTTAACCAATAGCCTCTCTCCCCTCTCAGATGGAGACATATCCCAGTTAACCAATAGCCTCTCTCTCCTCTCAGATGGAGACATATCCCAGTTAACCAATAGCCTCTCTCTCCTCTCATATGAGACATATCCCAGTTAACCAATAGCCGCTCTCACCTTTCAGATGGAGACATATCCCAGTTAACCAATAGCCGCTCTCACCTCTCAGGTGGAGACATATCCCAGTTAACCAATAGCCTCTCTCCCCTCTCAGATGGAGACATATCCCAGTTAACTAATAGCCTCTCTCCCCTCTCAGATGGAGACATTTCCCAGTTAACCAATAGCCTCTCTCTCACCTCTCAGATGGAGACATATCCCAGTTAACCAATAGCCTCTCTCTCCTCTCTCTCACCTCTCAGATAGAGACATATCCCAGTTAACCAATAGCCTCTTTCTCCTCTCAGATGGAGACATATCCCAGTTAACCAATAGCCTCTCTCTCCTCTCAGATGGAGACATATCCCAGTTAACCAATAGCCTCGTTCTCCTCTCAGATGGAGACATATCCCAGTTAACCAATAGCCTCTTTCTCCCCTCAGATGGAGACATATCCCAGTTAACCAATAGCCTCTCTCTCCTCTCAGATAGAGACATATCCCAGTTAACCAATAGCCTCTCTCTCCTCTCTCTCACCTCTCAGATAGAGACATATCCCAGTTAATCAATAGCCTCTTTCTCCTCTCTCTCATCTCTCAGATGGAGACATATCCCAGTTAACCAATAGCCTCTCTCCCCTCTCAGATGGAGACATATCCCAGTTAACCAATAGCCTCTCACCTCTCAGATGGAGACATATCCCAGTTAACCAATAGCCTCTCACCTCTCATATGGAGACATATCCCAGTTAACCAATAGCCTCTCACCTCTCAGATGGAGACATATCCCAGTTAACCAATAGCCTCTCACCTCTCAGATGGAGACATATACCAGTTAACCAATAGCCTCTCTCACCTCTCAGATGGAGACATATCCCAGTTAACCAATAGCCTCTCTCCCCTCTCAGATGGAGACATATCCCAGTTAACCAATAGCCTCTCTCTCCTCTCAGATGGAGACATATCCCAGTTAACCAATAGCCTCTCTCCCCTCTCAGATGGAGACATATCCCAGTTAACCAATAGCCTCTCTCTCCTCTCAGATGGAGACATATCCCAGTTAACCAATAGCCTCTCTCTCCTCTCATATGAGACATATCCCAGTTAACCAATAGCCGCTCTCACCTCTCAGATGGAGACATATCCCAGTTAACCAATAGCCGCTCTCACCTCTCAGGTGGAGACATATCCCAGTTAACCAATAGCCTCTCTCCCCTCTCAGATGGAGACATATCCCAGTTAACCAATAGCCTCTCTCCCCTCTCAGATGGAGACATTTCCCAGTTAACCAATAGCCTCTCTCTCACCTCTCAGATGGAGACATATCCCAGTTAACCAATAGCCTCTCTCTCCTCTCTCTCACCTCTCAGATAGATACATATCCCAGTTAACCAATAGCCTCTTTCTCCTCTCAGATGGAGACATATCCCAGTTAACCAATAGCCTCTCTCTCCTCTCAGATGGAGACATATCCCAGTTAACCAATAGCCTCTTTCTCCCCTCAGATGGAGACATATCCCAGTTAACCAATAGCCTCTCTCTCCTCTCAGATAGAGACATATCCCAGTTAACCAATAGCCTCTCTCTCCTCTCTCTCACCTCTCAGATAGAGACATATCCCAGTTAATCAATAGCCTCTTTCTCCTCTCTCTCATCTCTCAGATGGAGACATATCCCAGTTAACCAATAGCCTCTCTCCCCTCTCAGATGGAGACATATCCCAGTTAACCAATAGCCTCTCACCTCTCAGATGGAGACATATCCCAGTTAACCAATAGCCTCTCACCTCTCAGATGGAGACATATCCCAGTTAACCAATAGCCTCTCACCTCTCAGATGGAGACATATACCAGTTAACCAATAGCCTCTCTCACCTCTCAGATGGAGACATATCCCAGTTAACCAATAGCCTCTCTCCCCTCTCAGATGGAGACATATCCCAGTTAACCAATAGCCTCTCTCTCCTCTCAGATGGAGACATATCCCAGTTAACCAATAGCCTCTCTCCCCTCTCAGATGGAGATATATCCCAGTTAACCAATAGCCTCTCTCTCCTCTCTCTCACCTATCAGATAGAGACATATCCCAGTTAACCAATAGCCTGTCTAGTAACTGGAAGGTTGCCGGATTGAATCCCTGAGTTGACAAGGTTAAAATCTGTCCCTCTGCCCCTAAACAAGGTTGTTGACCCACTGTTCCTAGGCCATCAATGAAAATAAGAAGAGTGACATCATTCAGGAAGTTAAATTAACAAGGAAAGTCACGGAGAACACATTCTTTCTTACAGTAATAAAATTATATCCGTGTCAAGACTTAATTAATTTTTTACTTTATATAACTAGGCAATTCAGTTTAGAAAAAATTTAACCAATAGCCTCTCTCTCCTCTCTCTCACCTCTCAGATGGAGACATTTCCCAGTTAACCAATAGCCTCTCTCTCACCTCTCAGATGGAGACATATCCCAGTTAACCAATAGCCTCTCTCTCCTCTCAGATAGAGACATATCCCAGTTAACCAATAGCCTCTTTCTCCTCTCAGATGGAGACATATCCCAGTTAACCAATAGCCTCTCTCTCCTCTCAGATGGAGACATATCCCAGTTAACCAATAGCCTCGTTCTCCTCTCAGATGGAGACATATCCCAGTTAACCAATAGCCTCTTTCTCCCCTCAGATGGAGACATATCCCAGTTAACCAATAGCCTCTCTCTCCTCTCAGATAGAGACATATCCCAGTTAACCAATAGCCTCTCTCTCCTCTCTCTCACCTCTCAGATAGAGACATATCCCAGTTAATCAATAGCCTCTTTCTCCTCTCTCTCATCTCTCAGATGGAGACATATCCCAGTTAACCAATAGCATCTCTCTCCCCTCAGATGAGGACATGTCCCAGTTAACCAATAGCCTCTCTCCCCTCTCAGATGGAGACATATCCCAGTTAACCAATAGCCTCTCTCCCCTCTCAGATGGAGACATATCCCAGTTAACCAATAGCCTCTCTCTCCTCTCAGATGGAGACATATCCCAGTTAACCAATAGCCTCTCTCTCCTCTCATATGAGACATATCCCAGTTAACCAATAGCCGCTCTCACCTCTCAGATGGAGACATATCCCAGTTAACCAATAGCCGCTCTCACCTCTCAGGTGGAGACATATCCCAGTTAACCAATAGCCTCTCTCCCCTCTCAGATGGAGACATATCCCAGTTAACCAATAGCCTCTCTCCCCTCTCAGATGAGGACATATCCCAGTTAACCAATAGCCTCTCTCCCCTCTCAGATGGAGACATATCCCAGTTAACCAATAGCCTCTCTCCCCTCTCAGATGGAGACATATCCCAGTTAACCAATAGCCTCTTTCTCCTCTCTCTCACCTCTCAGATGGAGACATATCCCAGTTAACCAATAGCCTCTCTCTCCTCTCAGATGGAGACATATCCCAGTTATCCAATAGCCTCTCTCACCTCTCAGATGGAGACATATCCCAGTTAACCAATAGCCTCTCTCTCCTCTCTCACCTCTCAGATGGAGACATATCCCAGTTAACCAATAGCCTCTCTCTCCTCTCAGATGGAGACATATCCCAGTTAACCAATAGCCTCTCTCACCTCTCAGATGGAGACATATCCCAGTTAACCAATAGCCTCTTTCTCCTCTCTCTCACCTCTCAGATGGAGACATATCCCAGTTAATCAATTGCATCTCTCTCCCCTCAGATGGAGACATGTCCCAGTTAACCAATAGCCTCTCTCACCTCTCAGATAGAGACATATCCCAGTTAACCAATAGCCTCTCTCTCTCCTCTCAGATGGAGACATGTCCCAGTTAACCAATAGCCGCTCTCTCCTCTCAGATGGAGACATATCCCAGTTAACCAATAGCCTCTCTCTCCTCTCAGATGGAGACATGTCCCAGTTAACCAATAGCCTCTCTCACCTCTCAGATAGAGACATATCCCAGTTAACCAATAGCCTCTCTCTCTCCTCTCAGATGGAGACATGTCCCAGTTAACCAATAGCCGCTCTCTCCTCTCAGATGGAGACATATCCCAGTTAACCAATAGCCTCTCTCACCTCTCAGATGGAGACATGTCCAAGTTAACCAATAGCCTCTCTCTCTCCTCTCTCTCACCTCTCAGATAGAGACATATCCCAGTTAACCACGACAGAAAAGGAATGTGAGGACTAAGTAGAGCATTAAGGAAACACCCCTCTCTCACCTCTTTCACCTCTCTCTCAGTCCTCTCTCAGTTCTCTCACCCATCTCTCACCCCTCTTTCACTCCTCTCAGTCCTCTCTCTCTCCTCTCTCACCCCTCTTTCACCCCTCTCTCTCACTCATCTCTCACCCTCTTTCACCCCTCTCTCACTCCTCTCTCACCCCTCTTTCACCCCTCTCTTTCACTCCTCTCTTACTCCTCTTTCACTCCTCTCTCTCATTCCTCTCTCACCCCTCTTTCACCCATCTCCCACTCCCCTCTCACCCCCCTCTCTCACTCCTCTCTCACTCCTCTCACCCCTCTCTCACCCCTCTCTCACCCCTCTCTCTCGGGAGGTAGTGAAGGAACATAAGGGCTGAGTAGAACAGTTAGTTGATTTAGCTGGAGAGACGTTGTTGATGGGCCTGTGCTCCTCATGGGGCCTAAGGCTTCTGGACATCAGAACAGCAGAAAGGACACATTTATGAGTGAATTCAGTTGATTGGGGGAAAAGCCCAAGCCCATAGTCAACAAACATGTTATCTTATCTGTTGACCAGTCTTTCCACAGGTAGAGTAGAACAGGTAGAGTTGAGCCAATTAAATACTCTTGTTTGACCAGCCTTAAGTGTCATGATAGATGTATTTCCTTATAGAGTGAGTGATGTCACGTCTTCTCCCTCTATCCTGAGCATCAAGAATGTTTTGTGTCCGTGACAGTAGCCAACCATTCAACATATTTCCTTAAACACGTTTCCTGGACATCAATTCACAGGTACCGGTCTTCCTCTCCTCATAACTGGCCTAATTATCAAAAAGCTTTTTATATGTTTTATGTGACCATTCCAGCCCCAAGAGCCTCTCTCATCGCCAATAATTATGTCAATCTTTTTTTTTTAAATCTAGAAGAAATTAAGCATGAAAATATGACTCCAAAGTTGATCTGAGGCCCACAGCCCAATAATATCTCTGGTTATGTGACAAGTTGGCAGGTGGCCTAGTGGTTCGAGAGTTGGACTAGTAACTGGAAGGTTGCCGGATTGAATCCCTGAGTTGACAAGGTGAAAATCTGTCCCTCTGCCCCTGAACAAGGTTGTTGACCCACTGTAGGCCATCAATGAAAATAAGATTTTGATCTTAACTGAATTGCCTACTTAAATAAAGACTTAAAAAATGAATTAAGACATGACACGGATATAATGTTATTACTGTAATAAAGAATGTGTTCTTCGTGACTTTCCATGTTAAATCAACTTCCTGAATGATGTCACTCTTCACAGGTACCGGTCTTCCTCTCACCACAACTGGCCTACTTACGTACGTTTCATGTGACCACACCAGCCCCAAGAATCTCTCTCATCGCCAAAAATTATTTCAATCTTTTTTTTTAAATTCTAGAAGCAATGAATCATGACAATATGACAGCGAAGTTGATCAGAGGCCCACGCCCCAAAAAATAACTCTGACAAGTCTTGAAACGGATATAATGTTATTACTGTAATAAAGAATGTGTTCTCCGTGACTTTCCATGTTAAATCAACTTCCTGAATGATGTCACTCTTCACAGGTTCCAGTCTACCTCCCACCAAGATTAGCCTCCTTGTCAACATGTTTGGGGTGAGTGTTGTGAAGGTACACAGGACAGGATGAGGAGATTCATCAGGGTAACACAAAGGACTTGTGTAACAAAGTTGTACTTCCTGTAAACTGAATGAATGACACAGTTGTTGATGTCGCTTTTCTTCCTCCATCCTGAGCAACAATAACCCTCTTCAAAGTTATTGATGTAGGTTTTACGTGATGATACCATTCCCATGATCCTCTCTCACCTCTCAGATGGAGACATATAACAGTTAACCAATAGCCTCTCTCCTCTCAGATGGAGACATATCCCAGTTAACCAATAGCCTCTCTCTCCTCTCAGATGGAGACATATCCCAGTTAACCAATAGCCTCTCTCTCCTCTCAGATGGAGACATGTCCCAGTTAACCAATAGCCTCTCTCTCTCCTCTCAGAAGGAGACATATCCCAGTTAACCAATAGCCTCTCTCTCCTCTCTCTCTCCCTTCAGATAGAGACATATCCCAGTTTACCAATAGCCTCTCTCTCCTCTCAGATGGAGACATATCCCAGTTAACCAATAGCCTTTCTCTCCTCTCAGATGGAGACATATCCCAGTTAACCAATAGCCTCTCTCTCCTCTCTCTCTCCCTTCAGATAGAGACATATCCCAGTTTACCAATAGCCTCTCTCTCCTCTCAGATGGAGACATATCCCAGTTAACCAATAGCCTCTCTCTCCCCAATGATGGAGACATATCCCAGTTAACCAATAGCCTCTCTCCCCTCAGATGGAGACATGTCCCAGTTAACCAATAGCCTCTCTCTCCTCTCAGATGGAGACATATCCCAGTTAACCAATAGCCTCTCTCTCTCCTCTCAGATAGAGACATATCCCAGTTAACCAATAGCCTATCTCTCCTCTCAGATGGAGACATATCCCAGTTAACCAATAGCCTCTCTCCTCTCAGATAGAGACATATCCCAGTTAACCAATAGCCTCTCTCCTCTCAGATGGAGACATATCCCAGTTAACCAATAGCCTCTCTCCTCTCAGATAGAGACATATCCCAGTTAACCAATAGCCTCTCTCCCCTCAGATGGAGACATATCCCAGTTAACCAATAGCCTCTCTCTCCTCTCTCTCACCGCTCAGAGAGAGAAATATCCCAGTTAACCAATAGCCTCTCTCTCCTCTCTCTCACCCCTCAGATGGAGAGATATCCCAGTTAACCAATAGCCTCTCTCTCACCCCTCAGATGGAGAGATATCCCAGTTAACCACGGCAGTAAAGGAATGTGAGGACTAAGTAGAGCAGTAAGGAAACACCCCTCTCTCACCCCTCTCTCACCCCTCTTTCACCCCTCTCTCAACTCTTTCACCCCTCTCTCAGTCCTCTCTCAGTTCTCTCACCCGTCTCTCACCCGTCTCTCACCCCTCTTTCACTCTCTCTCAGTCCTCTCTCAGTTCTCTCACCCATCTCTCACCCCTCTTTCACTCCTCTCAGTCCTCTCTCTCTCCTCTCTCACCCCTCTTTCACCCCTCTCTCTCACTCATCTCTCACCCTCTTTCACCCCTCTCTCACTCCTCTCTCACCCCTCTTTCACCCCTCTCTCTCACTCCTCTCTTACTCCTCTTTCACTCCTCTCTCTCATTCCTCTCTCACCCCTCTTTCACCCATCTCCCACTCCCCTCACCCCCCTCTCTCACTCCTCTCTCACCCCTCTCTCACCCCTCTCTCACCCCTCTCTCACCCCTCTCACTCCCCTCTCACTCCTCTCTCACCCCCTCTCTCACTCCTCTCTCACCCCTCCCTCACCCCTCTCTCACCCCTCTCTCACCCCTCTCACTCCCCTCTCACTCCTCTCTCACCCCTCTCTCACCCCTCCCTCACCTCTCTCTCACCCCTCTCACTCCCCTCTCACTCCCCTCTCACCCCTCTCTCAGTCCTTTCTCACTTCTCTCACCCCTCTCTCACCCCTCTCTCACCCCTATCTCACCCCTCTCACTCCCCTCTCACCCCTCTCTCAGTCCTCTCTCACTTCTCTCACTTCTCTCACTCCTCTCTCACTCCCCTCTCACTCCCCTCTCACCCCTCTCTCACCCCCTCTCACTCCCCTCTCACTCCTCTCTCACCCCCTCTCTCACCCCCTCTCACTCCCCTCTCACCCCTCTCTCAGTCCTCTCTCACCCCTCTCAGTCCTCTCTCACACCTCTCTCACCCCTCTCTCAGTCCTCTCTCACCCCTCTCAGTCCTCTCTCACACCTCTTTCACCCATCTCCCACTCCCCTCTCACCCCCCTCTCTCACTCCTCTCTCACTCCTCTCACCCCTCTCTCACTCCCCTCTCACCCCTCTCTCACCCCTCTCTCACCCCTCTCTCTCGGGAGGTAGTGAAGGAACATAAGGGCTGAGTAGAACAGTTAGTTGATTTAGCTGGAGAGACGTTGTTGATGGGCCTGTGCTCCTCATGGGGCCTAAGGCTTCTGGACATCAGAACAGCAGAAAGGACACATTTATGAGTGAATTCAGTTGATTGGGGGAAAAGCCCAAGCCCATAGTCAACAAACATGTTATCTTATCTGTTGACCAGTCTTTCCACAGGTAGAGTAGAACAGGTAGAGTTGAGCCAATAAAATACTCTTGTTTGACCAGCCTTAAGTGTCACAATAGATGTATTTCCTTATAGAGTGAGTGATGTCACGTCTCCCTCTATCCTGAGCATCAAGAATGTTTTGTGTCCGTGACAGTAGCCAACCATTCAACATATTTCCTTAAACACGTTTCCTGGACATCAATTCACAGGTACCGGTCTTCCTCTCCTCATAACTGGCCTAATTATCAAAAAGCTTTTTATATGTTTCATGTGACCATTCCAGCCCCAAGAGCCTCTCTCATCGCCAATAATTATGTCAATCTTTTTTTTTAAATCTAGAAGCAATGAAGCATGAAAATATGACTCCAAAGTTGATCTGAGGCCCACAGCCCAATAATATCTCTGGTTATGTGACAAGTTGGCAGGTAGCCTAGTGGTTAGAGAGTTGGACTAGTAACTGGAAGGTTGCCGGATTGAATCCCTGAGTTGACAAGGTTAAAATCTGTCCCTCTGCCCCTAAACAAGGTTGTTGACCCATTGTTCCTAGGCCATCAATGAAAATAAGAAGAGTGACATCATTCAGGAAGTTAAATTAACAAGGAAAGTCACGGAGAACACATTCTTTCTTACAGTAATAACATTATATCCGTGTCAAGACTTAATTAATTTTTAACTTTATATAACTAGGCAATTCAGTTAAGAACAAATTTAACCAATAGCCTCTCTCACCTCTCTCTCACCTCTCAGATGGAGACAGATTCCAGTTAACCAATAGCCTCTCTCTCCTCTCAGATGGAGACATATCCCAGTTAACCAATAGCCTCTCTCTCCTCTCTCTCACCCCTCAGATGGAGACATATCCCAGTTAACCAATAGCCTCTCTCTCCTCTCTCTCTCCTCTCTCTCACCCCTCAGATGGAGACATATCCCAGTTAACCAATAGCCTCTCTCTCCTCTCAGATAGAGACATATCCCAGTTAACCAATAGCCTCTCTCTCCTCTCTCTCACCCCTCAGATGGAGACATATCCCAGTTAACCAATAGCCTCTCTCTCCTCTCTCTCACCCCTCAGATGGAGACATATCCCAGTTAACCAATAGCCTCTCTCCTCACAGATGGAGACATATCCCAGTTAACCAATAGCCTCTCTCTCCTCTCAGATAGAGACATATCCCAGTTAACCAATAGCCTCTCTCCTCTCAGATGGAGACATATCCCAGTTAACCAATAGCCTCTCTCCTCTCAGATGGAGACATATCCCAGTTAACCAATAGTCTCTCTCACCTCTCATATGAGACATATCCCAGTTAACCAATAGCCTCTCTCCTCTCAGATGGAGACATATCCCAGTTAACCAATAGCCTCTCTCTCCTCTCAGATAGAGACATATCCCAGTTAACCAATAGCCTCTCTCTCCTCTCTCTCACCCCTCAGATGGAGACATATCCCAGTTAACCAATAGTCTCTCTCACCTCTCATATGAGACATATCCCAGTTAACCAATAGCCTCTCTCCTCTCAGATGGAGACATATCCCAGTTAACCAATAGCCTCTCTCCTCTCAGATAGAGACATATCCCAGTTAACCAATAGTCTCTCTCACCTCTCATATGAGACATATCCCAGTTAACCAATAGCCTCTCTCCTCTCAGATGGAGACATATCCCAGTTAACCAATAGCCTCTCTCTCCTCTCAGATGGAGACATATCCCAGTTAACCAATAGCCTCTCACTCCTCTCTCTCTCCTCTCAGATGGAGACATATCCCAGTTAACCAATAGCCTCTCTCTCCTCTCAGATGGAGACATATCCCAGTTAACCAATAGCCTCTCTCTCTCCTCTCAGATGGAGACATATCCCAGTTAACCAATAGCCTCTCTCTCCTCTCTCTCACCTATCAGATAGAGACATATCCCAGTTAACCAATAGCCTCTCTCTCACCCCTCAGATGGAGAGATATCCCAGTTAACCAATAGCCTCTCGCTCACCCCTCAGATGGAGAGATATCCCAGTTAACCAATAGCCTCTCTCTCACCTCTCAGATAGAGACATATCCCAGTTAACCACGGCAGTAAAGGAATGTGAGGACTAAGTATAGCAGTAAGGAAACACCTCTCTCTCAGTCCTCTCTCAGTTCTCTCAACCGTCTCTCACCCGTCTCTCACCCCTCTTTCACTCTCTCTCAGTCCTCTCTCACTCCTCTCACCCCTCTCTCACTCCTCTCTCACCCCTTTCTCACTCCTCTCTCACTTCTCTCACTCCCCTCTCACCCCGCTCTCACCCCTCTCTCACCCCTCTCTCACCCCTCTCACTCCGCTCTCACTCCCCTCTCACCCCTCTCTCAGTCCTCTCTCACTTCTCTCACTCCCCTCTCACCCCTCTCTCACCCCTCTCTCACCCCCCTCTCTCACTCCTCTCTCACCCCTCTCTCACCCCTCTCTCACCCCTCTCTCTCGGGAGGTAGTGAAGGAACATAAGGGCTGAGTAGAACAGTTAGTTGATTTAGCTGGAGAGACGTTGTTGATGGGCCTGTGCTCCTCATGGGGCCTAAGGCTTCTGGACATCAGAACAGCAGTAAGGACACATTTATGAGTGAATTCAGTTGATTGGGGGAAAAGCCCAAGCCCATAGTCAACAAACATGTTATCTTATCTGTTGACCAGTCTTTCCACAGGTAGAGTAGAACAGGTAGAGTTGAGCCAATAAAATACTCTTGTTTGACCAGCCTTAAGTGTCACAATAGATGTATTTCCTTATAGAGTGAGTGATGTCACGTCTCCCTCTATCCTGAGCATCAAGAATGTTTTGTGTCCGTGACAGTAGCCAACCATTCAACATATTTCCTTAAACACGTTTCCTGGACATCAATTCACAGGTACCGGTCTTCCTCTCCTCATAACTGGCCTAATTATCAAAAAGCTTTTTATATGTTTCATGTGACCATTCCAGCCCCAAGAGCCTCTCTCATCGCCAATAATTATGTCAATCTTCTTTTTAAATCTAGAAGCAATGAAGCATGAAAATATGACTCCAAAGTTGATCTGAGGCCCACAGCCCAATAATATCTCTGGTTATGTGACAAGTTGGCAGGTGGCCTAGTGGTTCGAGAGTTGGACTAGTAACTGGAAGGTTGCCGGATTGAATCCCTGAGTTGACAAGGTGAAAATCTGTCCCTCTGCCCCTGAACAAGGTTGTTGACCCACTGTTCCTAGGCCATCAATGAAAATAAGAAGAGTGACATCATTCAGGAAGTTAAATTAACAAGGAAAGTCACGGAGAACACATTCTTTCTTACAGTAATAAAATGATATCCGTGTCAAGACTTAATTAATTTTTAACTTTATATAACTAGTAAATTCAGTTAAGAACAAATTTAACCAATAGCCTCTCTCACCTCTCAGATGGAGACATATCCCAGTTAACCAATAGCCTCTCTCCTCTCAGATGGAGACATGTCCCAGTTAACCAATAGCCTCTCTCACCTCAGATGGACACATATCCCAGTTAACCAATAGCCTCTCTCTCCTCTCAGATGGAGACATGTCCCAGTTAACCAATAGCCTCTCTCTCCTCTCTCTCTCCTCTCAGATGGAGACACATCCCATTTAACCAATAGCCTCTCTCACCTCTCAGATGGAGACATATCCCAGTTAACCAATAGCCTCTCTCCTCTCAGATGGAGACATGTCCCAGTTAACCAATAGCCTCTCTCACCTCTCAGATGGAGACATATCCCAGTTAACCAATAGCCTCTCTCCTCTCAGATGGAGACATATCCCAGTTAACCAATAGCCTCTCTCTCCTCTCAGATGGAGACATATCCCAGTTAACCAATAGCCTCTCTCTCTTCTCAGATGGAGACATTTCCCAGTTAACCAATAGCCTCTCTCCTCTCAGATGGAGACATATCCCAGTTAACCAATAGCCTCTGTCTCCCCTCAGATGGAGACATATCCCAGTTAACCAATAGCCTCTCTCACCTCTCAGATGGAGACATATCCCAGTTAACCAATAGCCTCTCTCTCCTCTCAGATGGAGACATATCCCAGTTAACCAATAGCCTCTCTCTCCTCTCAGATGGAGACATATCTCAGTTAACCAATAGCCTCTCTCTCCTCTCAGATGGAGACATATCCCAGTTAACCAATAGCCTCTCTCTCCTCTCAGATGGAGACATATCCCAGTTAACCAATAGCCTCTCTCTCCTCTCAGATAGAGACATATCCCAGTTAACCAATAGCCTCAGATGAAGACATATCCCAGTTAACCAATAGCCTCTGTCTCCCCTCAGATGGAGACATATCCCAGTTAACCAATAGCCTCTCTCTCCTCTCAGATGGAGACATATCCCAGTTAACCAATAGCCTCTCTCTCCTCTCAGATGGAGACATATCCCAGTTAACCAATAGCCTCTCTCTCCTCTCAGATGGAGACATATCCCAGTTAACCAATAGCCTCTCTCTCCTCTCAGATGGAGACATATCCCGGTTAACCAATAGCCTCTCTCTCCTCTCAGATGGAGACATATCTCAGTTAACCAATAGCCTCTCTCTCCTCTCAGATGGAGACATATCCCAGTTAACCAATAGCCTCCCTCTCCTCTCAGATGGAGATATATCCCAGTTAACCAATAGCCTCTCTCTCCCCTCAGATGGAGACATATCCCAGTTAACCAATAGCCTCTCTCCTCTCTCTCACCTCTCAGATGGAGACATATCCCAGTTAACCAATAGCCTCTCTCTTCTCTCAGATGGAGTCATATCCCAGTTAACCAATAGCCTCTCTCCTCTCTCTCACCTCTCAGATGGAGACATATCCCAGTTAACCAATAGCCTCTCTCCTCTCTCTCTCCCCTCATATGAAGACATATCCCAGTTAACCAATAGCCTCTCTCTCCTCTCAGATGGAGACATATCCCAGTTAACCAATAGCCTCTCTCCTCTCAGATGGAGACATATCCCAGTTAACCAATAGCCTCTCTCTCCTCTCAGATGGAGACATATCCCAGTTAACCAATAGCCTCTCTCTCCCCTCAGATGGAGACATATCCCAGTTAACCAATGGCCTCTCTCTCCTCTCAGATGGAGACATATCCCAGTTAACCAATAGCCTCTCTCCTCTCAGATGGAGACATATCCCAGTTAACCAATAGCCTCTCTCACCTCTCAGATGGAGACATATCCCAGTTAACCAATAGCCTCTCTCTCCTCTCAGATGGAGACATGTCCCAGTTAACCAATAGCCTCTCTCTCCTCTCAGATGTGGACATATCCCAGTTAACCAATAGCCTCTCTCTCCTCTCAGATGGAGACATGTCCCAGTTAACCAATAGCCTCTCTCCTCTCAGATGGAGACATATCCCAGTTAACCAATAGCCTCTCTCTCCTCTCAGATGGAGACATATCCCAGTTAACCAATAGCCTCTCTCTCCTCTCTCTCCCCTCAGATGGAGACATATCCCAGTTAGCCAATAGCTTCTCTCCCCTCAGATGGAGACATATCCCAGTTAACCAATAGCCTCTCTCCTCTCAGATGGAGACATGTCCCAGTTAACCAATAGCCTCTCTCACCTCTCAGATGGAGACATATCCCAGTTAACCAATAGCCTCTCTCCTCTCAGATGGAGACATATCCCAGTTAACCAATAGCCTCTCTCTCCTCTCAGATGGAGACATATCCCAGTTAACCAATAGCCTCTCTCTCTTCTCAGATGGAGACATTTCCCAGTTAACCAATAGCCTCTCTCCTCTCAGATGGAGACATATCCCAGTTAACCAATAGCCTCTGTCTCCCCTCAGATGGAGACATATCCCAGTTAACCAATAGCCTCTCTCACCTCTCAGATGGAGACATATCCCAGTTAACCAATAGCCTCTCTCTCCTCTCAGATGGAGACATATCCCAGTTAACCAATAGCCTCTCTCTCCTCTCAGATGGAGACATATCTCAGTTAACCAATAGCCTCTCTCTCCTCTCAGATGGAGACATATCCCAGTTAACCAATAGCCTCTCTCTCCTCTCAGATGGAGACATATCCCAGTTAACCAATAGCCTCTCTCTCCTCTCAGATAGAGACATATCCCAGTTAACCAATAGCCTCAGATGAAGACATATCCCAGTTAACCAATAGCCTCTGTCTCCCCTCAGATGGAGACATATCCCAGTTAACCAATAGCCTCTCTCTCCTCTCAGATGGAGACATATCCCAGTTAACCAATAGCCTCTCTCTCCTCTCAGATGGAGACATATCCCAGTTAACCAATAGCCTCTCTCTCCTCTCAGATGGAGACATATCCCAGTTAACCAATAGCCTCTCTCTCCTCTCAGATGGAGACATATCCCAGTTAACCAATAGCCTCTCTCTCCTCTCAGATGGAGACATATCTCAGTTAACCAATAGCCTCTCTCTCCTCTCAGATGGAGACATATCCCAGTTAACCAATAGCCTCTCTCTCCTCTCTCTCCCCTCAGATGGAGACATATCCCAGTTAGCCAATAGCTTCTCTCCCCTCAGATGGAGACATATCCCAGTTAACCAATAGCCTCTCTCCTCTCAGATGGAGACATGTCCCAGTTAACCAATAGCCTCCCTCACCTCTCAGATGGAGACATATCCCAGTTAACCAATAGCCTCTCTCCTCTCAGATGGAGACATATCCCAGTTAACCAATAGCCTCTCTCTCCTCTCAGATGGAGACATATCCCAGTTAACCAATAGCCTCTCTCTCTTCTCAGATGGAGACATTTCCCAGTTAACCAATAGCCTCTCTCCTCTCAGATGGAGACATATCCCAGTTAACCAATAGCCTCTGTCTCCCCTCAGATGGAGACATATCCCAGTTAACCAATAGCCTCTCTCACCTCTCAGATGGAGACATATCCCAGTTAACCAATAGCCTCTCTCTCCTCTCAGATGGAGACATATCCCAGTTAACCAATAGCCTCTCTCTCCTCTCAGATGGAGACATATCTCAGTTAACCAATAGCCTCTCTCTCCTCTCAGATGGAGACATATCCCAGTTAACCAATAGCCTCTCTCTCCTCTCAGATGGAGACATATCCCAGTTAACCAATAGCCTCTCTCTCCTCTCAGATAGAGACATATCCCAGTTAACCAATAGCCTCAGATGAAGACATATCCCAGTTAACCAATAGCCTCTGTCTCCCCTCAGATGGAGACATATCCCAGTTAACCAATAGCCTCTCTCTCCTCTCAGATGGAGACATATCCCAGTTAACCAATAGCCTCTCTCTCCTCTCAGATGGATACATATCCCAGTTAACCAATAGCCTCTCTCTCCTCTCAGATGGAGACATATCGCAGTTAACCAATAGCCTCTCTCTCCTCTCAGATGGAGACATATCCCAGTTAACCAATAGCCTCTCTCTCCTCTCAGATGGAGACATATCTCAGTTAACCAATAGCCTCTCTCTCCTCTCAGATGGAGACATATCCCAGTTAACCAATAGCCTCCCTCTCCTCTCAGATGGAGATATATCCCAGTTAACCAATAGCCTCTCTCTCCCCTCAGATGGAGACATATCCCAGTTAACCAATAGCCTCTCTCCTCTCTCTCACCTCTCAGATGGAGACATATCCCAGTTAACCAATAGCCTCTCTCTCCTCAGATGGATACATATCCCAGTTAACCAATAGCCTCTCTCTCCTCTCTCTCACCTCTCAGATGGAGACATATCTCAGTTAACCAATAGCCTCTCTCTTCTCTCAGATGGAGTCATATCCCAGTTAACCAATAGCCTCTCTCCTCTCTCTCACCTCTCAGATGGAGACATATCCCAGTTAACCAATAGCCTCTCTCCTCTCTCTCTCCCCTCATATGAAGACATATCCCAGTTAACCAATAGCCTCTCTCTCCTCTCAGATGGAGACATATCCCAGTTAACCAATAGCCTCTCTCCTCTCAGATGGAGACATATCCCAGTTAACCAATAGCCTCTCTCTCCTCTCAGATGGAGACATATCCCAGTTAACCAATAGCCTCTCTCTCCCCTCAGATGGAGACATATCCCAGTTAACCAATGGCCTCTCTCTCCTCTCAGATGGAGACATATCCCAGTTAACCAATAGCCTCTCTCCTCTCAGATGGAGACATATCCCAGTTAACCAATAGCCTCTCTCACCTCTCAGATGGAGACATATCCCAGTTAACCAATAGCCTCTCTCTCCTCTCAGATGGAGACATGTCCCAGTTAACCAATAGCCTCTCTCTCCTCTCAGATGTGGACATATCCCAGTTAACCAATAGCCTCTCTCTCCTCTCAGATGGAGACATGTCCCAGTTAACCAATAGCCTCTCTCCTCTCAGATGGAGACATATCCCAGTTAACCAATAGCCTCTCTCTCCTCTCAGATGGAGACATATCCCAGTTAACCAATAGCCTCTCTCTCCTCTCTCTCCCCTCAGATGGAGACATATCCCAGTTAGCCAATAGCTTCTCTCCCCTCAGATGGAGACATATCCCAGTTAACCAATAGCCTCTCTCTCCTCTCTCTCCTGAGATTGAGACATATCCCAGTTAACCAATAGCCTCTCTCCTCTCAGATGGAGACATATCCCAGTTAACCAATAGCCCCTCTCTCACCTCAGATGGAGACATATCCCAGTTAACCAATAGCCTCTCTCCCCTCTCTCTCACCTCACAGATAGAGACATATCCCAGTTAACCACGGCAGTAAAGGAATGTGAGGACCAAGTATAGCAGTAAGGAAACACCCCTCTCTCAGTCCTCTCTCAGTTCTCTCACCCGTCTCTCACCCGTCTCTCACCCCTCTTTCACTCTCTCTCAGTTCTCTCTCACTCCTCTCAGTCCTCTCTCACTCCTCTCACCCCTCTCTCACCCCCTCTCACCCCCCTCTCTCACCCCCCTCTCACCCCTCTCTCACCCCTCTCTCACCCCTCGTTCACCCCTCGTTCACCCCTCTCTCACTCCTCTCTCAGTTCTCTCACACGTCTCTCACCCGTCTCTCATCCGTCTCTCACCCCTCTTTCACTCCTCTCTCACTCCTTTCTTACCCCTCTCAGTCCTCTCTCAACCCTCTCACCCCCCTCTCTCACCACCCTCTCACCCCTCTCTCACCCCTCTCTCACCCCTCGTTCACCCCTCTCTCACTCCTCTCTCAGTTCTCTCACCCGTCTCTCACCCGTTTCTCATCCGTCTCTCACCCCTCTCTCACTCCTCTCTCACCCCTCTCAGTCCTCTCTCAACCCTCTCTCACTCCTCTCTCACCCCTCTCTCACTCCCCTCTCACTCCTCTCTCACCCCTCTCACTCCCCTCTCACTCCTCTCAGTCCTCTCTCACCCCTCTCACTCCCCTCTCTCCCCTCTCTCACTCCTCTCTCACCCCTCTCTCACTCCCCTCTCACTCCTCTCTCACCCCTCTCACTCCCCTATCACTCCTCTCAGTCCTCTCTCACCCCTCTCACTCCCCTCTCACCCCTCTCTCACTCCTCTCTCACCCCTCTTTCATTCTCTCTCACCCCTCTCTCACCCCACTCACTCCCCTCTCACTCCTCTCAGTCCTCTCTCACCCCTCTCTCAGTCCTCTCTCACTTCTCTCACTCCTCTCACCCCTCTCTCACCCCTCTCTCACCCCTCTCTCTCGGGAGGTAGTGAAGGAACATAAGGGCTGAGTAGAACAGTTAGTTGATTTAGCTGGAGAGACGTTGTTGATGGGCCTGTGCTCCTCATGGGGCCTAAGGCTTCTGGACATCAGAACAGCAGTAAGGACACATTTATGAGTGAATTCAGTTGATTGGGGGAAAAGCCCAAGCCCATAGTCAACAAACATGTTATCTTATCTGTTGACCAGTCTTTCCACAGGTAGAGTAGAACAGGTAGAGTTGAGCCAATAAAATACTCTTGTTTGACCAGCCTTAAGTGTGATGATAGATGTATTTCCTTATAGAGTGAGTGATGTCACGTCTTCTCCCTCTATCCTGAGCATCAAGAATGTTTTGTGTCCGTGACAGTAGCCAACCATTCAACATATTTCCTTAAACACGTTTCCTGGACATCAATTCACAGGTACCGGTCTTCCTCTCCTCATAACTCCTCTCAGATGAGGACATATCCCAGTTAACCAATAGCCTCTCTCCCCTCTCAGATGAGGACATATCCCAGTTAACCAATAGCCTCTCTCCCCTCTCAGATGGAGACATATCCCAGTTAACCAATAGCCTCTCTCCCCTCTCAGATGGAGACATATCCCAGTTAACCAATAGCCTCTTTCTCCTCTCTCTCACCTCTCAGATGGAGACATATCCCAGTTAACCAATAGCCTCTCTCTCCTCTCAGATGGAGACATATCCCAGTTATCCAATAGCCTCTCTCACCTCTCAGATGGAGACATATCCCAGTTAACCAATAGCCTCTTTCTCCTCTCTCTCACCTCTCAGATGGAGACATATCCCAGTTAACCAATAGCATCTCTCTCCCCTCAGATGGAGACATATCCCAGTTATCCAATAGCCTCTCTCACCTCTCAGATGGAGACATATCCCAGTTAACCAATAGCCTCTTTCTCCTCTCTCTCTCCTCTCAGATGGAGACATATCCCAGTTAACCAATAGCCTCTCTCTCCCCTCAGATGGAGACATATCCCAGTTAACCAATAGCCTCTCTCTCCTCTCAGATGGAGACATGTCCCAGTTAACCAATAGCCTCTCTCACCTCTCAGATAGAGACATATCCCAGTTAACCAATAGCCTCTCTCTCTCCTCTCAGATGGAGACATGTCCCAGTTAACCAATAGCCGCTCTCTCCTCCCAGATGGAGACATATCCCAGTTAACCAATAGCCTCTCTCACCTCTCAGATGGAGACATGTCCCAGTTAACCAACATTCGATTCCAAGATGGCGTAGCAGTGTAGACGTGTTTCTTTAGTCCTCTCGTGTACGCTTGTATTTTTTCGTATTTCTTGTATAAATGTTAACTTTTTTTTTCTATCTCTTTTCGATTTTTAATTCGATTATACCTTCCGGTAACCTACCTCACCCAATGTGATACGGAATCGCTATTATTTTTTTTTAAACATTGGAACACTTTCAAGAACCCCCAGTAGCTAACCAGCTAATCAGCTACAAGCTAATTTAGCCATTTTTTGCCGCTGCTAGCAGCTTTTACCTTCTGCACAGACACCAGCCCTGTTATTAGCCTGGATATTACTCACCAATTTACCAGCATCGGACTGTCTCTTGACAACAACGCCAGATTCCTGCCGTATTCCCTGAGCCACTACTTCTGATCCTCACAGCTAGCGCAGCTAGCGCCACTGCCACGAAGCTAGCACCAGTTAGCAAACACAATTCTACAATTCACAACCTCTCTTTCGCCATCGCCATCCGGCTTGGATTCTCTGTCGACACGACCACGTCTGGTCAGCAGACGAATACCCCATCCGCTGTGCCCTCAACCGGCCTCCGTCTGAGCAGACCACCCCCCGGGCTACTAACTTTAAACGCCGCGTGCTAGCTTAGTGGAGGCCTCCCTGCTCCATCTACGGCTGCCCCCTGGACACTATGATCACTTGGCTACATAGCTGATGCCTGCTTGACTGTCCATTAATTCACGGTACTCCATTCTGTTTATTTGTGTTTTATCTGTCGGCTCTGTGCTTTAACTCAGGATCTGTGTGTAGTTAATCCGACCCTCTCTGCCTAGTCGTCGCCATTTTTACCTGCTGTTGCTGTGTTAGCTGACTAGCTGCTGTTATCTCACCTGTTGTTTTAGCTAGCTCTCCCAATCAAGACCTGCAATCACTTTATGCCTTATTGTATGTCTCTCTCATATATCAATATGCCTTGCATACTGTTGTTCAGGCTAGTTATCATTGTTTTTGTTTGCAATGGACCCCGTAGTTCCACTCTCCGTACCTCTGATACCTCCTTTGTCCCACCCCCCACACATGCGGTGACCTCACCCATTGAGACCAGCATGTCCAGAGATACAACCTCTCTTATCATCACCCAGTGCCTGGGCTTGCCTCCGCTGTACCCGTGCCCCACCATACCCCGGTCTGAACATTATGCCCAGAATCTATTCTACCACGCCCATAAATCTGCTCCTTTTATTCCTTGTCCCCAACGCTCTAGGCGACCAGTTTTGATAGCCTTTAGCCGCACCCTCATCCTACTACTCCTCTGTTCCTCGGGTGATGTGGAGGTAAACCCAGGCCCTGCATGTCCCCAGTCACCCTCATTTGTTGACTTCTGTGATCGAAAAAGCCTTGGCCTCATGCATGTCAACATCAGAAGCCTCCTCCCTAAGTTTGCCTTACTCACCGCTTTAGCACACTCTGCCAACCCTGATGTCCTTGCCGTGTCCGAATCCTGGCTTAGGAAGGCCACCAAAAATTCTGAGATTTCCATACCCAACTATAACACTTTCCGTCAAGATAGAACTGCCAAAGGGGGAGGAGTTGCAATCTACTGCAGAGATAGCCTGCAAAGTTCTGTCATACTTTCCAGGTCTATGCCCAAACAGTTCGAACTTCTAATTTTAAAAATTAATCTCTCCAGAAATAAGTCTCTCACTGTTGCCGCCTGCTACCGACCCCCCTCAGCTCCCAGCTGTGCCCTGGACACCATCTGTGAATTGATCGCTCCCCATCTAGCTTCAGAGTTTGTTCTGTTAGGTGACCTAAACTGGGATATGCTTAACACCCCGGCAGTCCTACAATCTAAGATTGATGCCCTCAATCTCACACAAATCATCAAGGAACCCACCAGGTACAACCCTAAATCCGTAAACATGGGCACCCTAATAGACATTATCCTGACCAACTTGCCCTCCAAATACACCTCTGCTGTCTTCAACCAGGATCTCAGTGATCACTGCCTCATTGCCTGTATCCGCCACGGGTCCGCGGTCAAACGACCACCCCTCATCACTGTCAAACGCTCCCTAAAACACTTCTGCGAGCAGGCCTTTCTAATCGACCTGGCCCGGGTACCCTGGAAGGATATTGACCTCATCCGGTCAGTTGAGGATGCCTGGTCATTCTTTAAAAGTTACTTCCTCACCATATTAGACAAGCATGCTCCGTTCAAAAAATGCAGAACCAAGAACAGATATAGCCCTTGGTTCACTCCAGACCTGACTGCCCTCGACCAGCACAAAAACATCCTGTGGCGAACTGCAATAGCATCGAAGAGCCCCCGCGATATGCAACTGTTCAGGGAAGTCAGGAACCAATACACGCAGTCAGTCAGGAAAGCAAAGGCCAGCTTTTTCAAGCAGAAATTTGCATCCTGTAGCTCTAACTCCAAAAAGTTCTGGGATACTGTAAAGTCCATGGAAAACAAGAGCACCTCCTCCCAGCTGCCCACTGCACTGAGGCTAGGTAACACGGTCACCACTGATAAGTCCGTGATAATCGAAAACTTCAACAAACATTTCTCAATGGCTGGCCATGCCTTCCTCCTGGCGACTCCAACCTTGGCCTACAGCCTCGCCCCCCCCGCTGCTACTCGCCCAAGCCTCCCCAGCTTCTCCTTTACCCATATCCAGATAGCAGATGTTCTGAAAGAGCTGGAAAACCTGGACCCATACAAATCAGCTGGGCTTGACAATCTGGACTCCCTATTTCTGAAACTGTCCGCCGCCATTGTCGCACCCCCTATTACCAGCCTGTTCAACCGCTCCTTCGTATCATCTGAGATCCCCAAGGATTGGAAAGCAGCCGCGGTCATCCCCCTCTTCAAAGGGGGAGACACTCTAGACCCAAACTGCTACAGACCTATATCCATCCTGCCCTGCCTATCTAAGGTCTTCGAAAGCCAAGTCAACAAACAGATCACGGACCATCTCGAATCCCACCGTACCTTCTCCGCTGTGCAATCCGGTTTCCGAGCCGGTCACGGGTGCACCTCAGCCACGCTCAAGGTACTAAACGATATCATAACTGCCATCGATAAAAGACATTACTGTGCAGCCGTCTTCATCGACCTGGCCAAGGCTTTCGACTCTGTCAATCACCATATTCTTATCGGCAGACTCAGTAGCCTCGGTTTTTCTAATGACTGCCTTGCCTGGTTCACCAACTACTTTGCAGACAGAGTTCAGTGTGTCAAATCGGAGGACATGTTGTCCGGTCCTCTGGCAGTCTCTATGGGGGTACCACAGGGTTCAATTCTCGGGCCGACTCTTTTCTCTGTATACATCAATGATGTTGCTCTTGCTGCGGGCGATTCCCTGATCCACCTCTACGCAGACGACACCATTCTGTATACTTCCGGCCCTTCCTTGGACACTGTGCTATCTAACCTCCAAACGAGCTTCAATGCCATACAACACTCCTTCCGTGGCCTCCAACTGCTCTTAAACGCTAGTAAAACCAAATGCATGCTTTTCAACCGTTCGCTGCCTGCACCCGCACGCCCGAATAGCATCACCACCCTGGACGGTTCCGACCTAGAATATGTGGACATCTATAAGTACCTAGGTGTCTGGCTAGACTGCAAACTCTCCTTCCAGACTCATATCAAACATCTCCAATCCAAAATCAAATCTAGAGTCGGCTTTCTATTCCGCAACAAAGCCTCCTTCACTCACGCCGCCAAACTTACCCTAGTAAAACTGACTATCCTGCCGATCCTCGACTTCGGCGATGTCGTCTACAAAATAACTTCCAATACTCTACTCAGCAAACTGGATGCAGTTTATCACAATGCCATCCGTTTTGTTACTAAAGCACCTTATACGACCCACCACTACTACCTGTATGCCCTAGTCGGCTGGCCCTCGCTACATGTTCGTCGTCAGACCCACTGGCTCCAGGTCATCTACAAGGCTATGCTAGGTAAAGTGCCGCCTTATCTCAGTTCACTGGTCACGATGGCTACACCCACCCGTAGCACGCGCTCCAGCAGGTGTATCTCACTGATCATCCCTAAAGCCAAAACCTCATTTGGACGCCTTTCCTTCCAGTTCTCTGCTGCCTGCGACTGGAACGAATTGCAAAAATCTCTGAAGTTGGAGACTTTTATCTCCCTCAACAACTTTAAAAATCTGCTATCCGAGCAGCTAACCGATCGCTGCAGCTGCACATAGTCCATCTGTAAACTACCCACCCAATTTACCAACCTCACCCCCCATACTGATTTTATTTATTTACTTTTCTGCTCTTTTGCACACCAGTATCTCTTCTTGCACATGATCATCTGATGATTTATCACTCCAGTGTTAATCTGCTAAATTGTAATTACTCGATTTATTGCCTACCTCATGCCTTTTGCACACATTGTATATAGATTCTCTTTTTTTCTACCATGTTATTGACTTGTTTATTGTTTACTCCATGTGTAACTCTGTGTTGTTGTCTGTTCACACTGCTATGCTTTATCTTGGCCAGGTCGCAGTTGCAAATGAGAACTTGTTCTCAACTAGCCTACCTGGTTAAATAAAGGTGAAATAAAAAACAAAACAAAAAAACAATAGCCTCTCTCTCCTCTCAGATGGAGACATATCCCAGTTAACCAATAGCCTCTCTCTCCTCTCAGATGGAGACATATCCCAGTTAACCAATAGCCTCTCTCTCCTCTCAGATGGAGACATATCCCAGTTAACCAATAGCCTCTCTCTCCTCTCAGATGGAGACATATCCCAGTTAACCAATAGTCTCTCTCTCCTCTCAGATGGAGACATATCCCAGTTAACCAATGGCCTCTCTCCTCTCAGATAGAGACATATCCCAGTTAACCAATAGCCTCTCTCTCCTCTCAGATGGAGACATATCCCAGTTAACCAATAGCCTCTCTCTCACCTCTCAGATGGAGACATATCCCAGTTAACCAATAGCCTCTCTCTCCTCTCAGATGGAGACATATCCCAGTTAACCAATAGCCTCTCTCTCCTCTCAGATGGAGACATATCCCAGTTAACCAATAGCCTCTCTCTCCTCTCAGATGGAGACATATCCCAGTTAACCAATAGCCTCTCTCCTCTCAGATAGAGACATATCCCAGTTAACCAATAGCCTCTCTCTCCTCTCTCTCACCTCTCAGATGGAGACATATCCCAGTTAACCAATAGCCTCTCTCTCCTCTCAGATGGAGACATATCCCAATTAACCAATAGCCTCTCTCCTCTCAGATAGAGACATATCCCAGTTAACCAATAGCCTCTCTCTCCTCTCTCTCACCTCTCAGATGGAGACATATCCCAGTTAACCAATAGCCTCTCTCTCCTCTCAGATGGAGACATGTCCCAGTTAACCAATAGCCTCTCTCACCTCTCAGATGGAGACATATCCCAGTTAACTAATAGCCTCTCTCACCTCTCTCTCCTCTCAGATGGAGACATATCCCAGTTAACCAATAGCCTCTCTCCCCTCTCAGATGGAGACATATCCCAGTTAACCAATAGCCTCTCTCTCCTCTCAGATGGAGACATATCCCAGTTAACCAATAGCCTCTCTCCTCTCAGATAGAGACATATCCCAGTTAACCAATAGCCTCTCTCACCTCTCAGATAGAGACATATCCCAGTTAACCAATAGCCTCTTTCTCTCCTCTCTCTCTCCTCTCAGATGGAGACATATCTCAGTTAACCAATAGCCTCTCTCACCTCTCAGATGGAGACATATCCCAGTTAACCAATAGCCTCTCTCTCCCCTCAGATGGAGACATATCCCAGTTAACCAATAGCCTCTCTCACCCCTCAGATGGAGACAAGTCCCAGTTAACCAATAGCCTCTCTCCTCTCAGATGGAGACAAGTCCCAGTTAACCAATAGCCTCTCTCTCCTCTCTCTCTCCTCTCAGATGGAGACATGTCCCAGTTAACCAATAGCCTCTCTCTCCTCTCAGATGGAGACATATCCCAGTTAACCAATAGCCTCTCTCACCCCTCAGATGGAGACAAGTCCCAGTTAACCAATAGCCTCTCTCTCCTCTCAGATGGAGACATATCCCAGTTAACCAATAGCCTCTCTCTCCTCTCTCTCTCCTCTCAGATGGAGACATATCCCAGTTAACCAATAGCCTCTCTCCTCTCAGATGGAGACATATCCCAGTTAACCAATAGCATCTCTCACCTCTCAGATGGAGACATATCCCAGTTAACCAATAGCCTCTCTCTCCTCTCAGATGGAGACATATCCCAGTTAACCAATAGCCGCTCTCTCTCCTCAGATGGAGACATATCCCAGTTAACCAATAGCCTCTCTCTCCTCAGATGGAGACATATCCCAGTTAACCAATAGCCTCTCTCCTCTCAGATGGAGACAGATGGAGAATCTCTTCCATCGCCATTAATTATGTCAATATATTTTTTTAATTTCTAGAAGCAATGAATCATGACAATATGACAGCGAAGTTGATCAGAGGCCCACGCCCCAAAAAATAACTCTGACAAGTCTTGACACGGATATAATGTTATTACTGTAATAAAGAATGTGTTCTTCGTGACTTTCCTTGTAAAATCAACTTCCTGAATGATGTCACTCTTCACAGGTACCGACCGGTCTTCCTCTCACCACAACTGGCCTACTTACGTACGTTTTATGTGACCACACCAGCCCCAAGAATCTCTCTCATCGCCAAAAATTATTTCAATCTTTTTTTTTAAATTCTAGAAGCAATGAATCATGACAATATGACAGCGAAGTTGATCAGAGGCCCACGCCCCAAAAAATAACTCTGACAAGTCTTGACACGGATATAATGTTATTACTGTAATAAAGAATGTGTTCTCCGTGACTTTCCATGTTAAATCAACTTCCTGAATGATGTCACTCTTCACAGGTTCCAGTCTACCTCCCACCAAGATTAGCCTCCTTGTCAACATGTTTGGGGTGAGTGTTGTGAAGGTACACAGGAAAGGATGAGGAGATTCATCAGGGTAACACAAAGGACTTGTGTAACAAAGTTGTACTTCCTGTAAACTGAATGAATGACACAGTTGTTGATGTCGCTTTTCTTCCTCCATCCTGAGCAACAATAACCCTCTTCAAAGTTATTGATGTAGGTTTTACGTGATGATACCATTCCCATGATCCTCTCTCACCTCTCAGATGGAGACATATAACAGTTAACCAATAGCCTCTCTCTCCTCTCAGATGGAGACATATCCCAGTTAACCAATAGCCTCTCTCACCTCTCACCCCTCTCTCACCCCTCTCTCACCCCCCTCTCTCACTCCTCTCTCACCCCTCTCTCACCCCTCTCTCACCCCTCTCTCTCGGGAGGTAGTGAAGGAACATAAGGGCTGAGTAGAACAGTTAGTTGATTTAGCTGGAGAGACGTTGTTGATGGGCCTGTGCTCCTCATGGGGCCTAAGGCTTCTGGACATCAGAACAGCAGAAAGGACACATTTATGAGTGAATTCAGTTGATTGGGGGAAAAGCCCATAGTCAACAAACATGTTATCTTATCTGTTGACCAGTCTTTCCACAGGTAGAGTAGAACAGGTAGAGTTGAGCCAATAAAATACTCTTGTTTGACCAGCCTTAAGTGTCATGATAGATGTATTTCCTTATAGAGTGAGTGATGTCACGTCTTCTCCCTCTATCCTGAGCATCAAGAATGTTTTGTGTCCGTGACAGTAGCCAACCATTCAACATATTTCCTTAAACACGTTTCCTGGACATCAATTCACAGGTACCGGTCTTCCTCTCCTCATAACTGGCCTAATTATCAAAAAGCTTTTTATATGTTTCATGTGACCATTCCAGCCCCAAGAGCCTCTCTCATCGCCAATAATTATGTCAATCTTTTTTTTTAAATCTAGAAGAAATGAAGCATGAAAATATGACTCCAAAGTTGATCTGAGGCCCACAGCCCAATAATATCTCTGGTTATGTGACAAGTTGGCAGGTGGCCTAGTGGTTCGAGGGTTGGACTAGTAACTGGAAGGTTGCCGGATTGAATCCCTGAGTTGACAAGGTTAAAATCTGTCCCTCTGCCCCTGAACAAGGTTGTTGACCCACTGTAGGCCATCAATGAAAATAAGATTTTGATCTTAACTGAATTGCCTACTTAAATAAAGACTTAAAAAATGAATTAAGACTTGACACGGATATAATGTTATTACTGTAATAAAGAATGTGTTCTTCGTGACTTTCCTTGTAAAATCAACTTCCTGAATGATGTCACTCTTCACAGGTACCGACCGGTCTTACTCTCACCACAACTGGCCTACTTACGTACGTTTTATGTGACCAACCAGCCCCAAGAATCTCTCTCATCGCCAAAAATTATTTCAATCTTTTTTTTTAAATTCTAGAAGCAATGAATCATGACAATATGACAGCGAAGTTGATCAGAGGCCCACGCCCCAAAAAATAACTCTGACAAATCTTGACACGGATATAATGTTATTACTGTAATAAAGAATGTGTTCTCCGTGACTTTCCATGTTAAATCAACTTCCTGAATGATGTCACTCTTCACAGGTTCCAGTCTACCTCCCACCAAGATTAGCCTCCTTGTCAACATGTTTGGGGTGAGTGTTGTGAAGGTACACAGGAAAGGATGAGGAGATTCATCAGGGTAACACAAAGGACTTGTGTAACAAAGTTGTACTTCCTGTAAACTGAATGAATGACACAGTTGTTGATGTCGCTTTTCTTCCTCCATCCTGAGCAACAATAACCCTCTTCAAAGTTATTGATGTAGGTTTTACATGATGATACCATTCCCATGATCCTCTCTCACCTCTCAGATGAGGACATATCCCAGTTAACCAATAGCCTCTCACCTCTCAGATGGAGACATACCCCAGTTAACCAATAGCCTCTCACCTCTCTCTCCCCTCAGATGGAAACATATCCCAGTTAACCAATAGCCTCTCTCTCCTCAGATGGAGACATATCCCAGTTAACCAATAGCCTCTCTCTCCTCTCAGATAGAGACATATCCCAGTTAACCAATAGCCTCTCTCACCTCTCAGATGGAGACATATCCCAGTTAACCAATAGCCTCTCTCTCCTCTCAGATAGAGACATATCCCAGTTAACCAATAGCCTCTCTCACCTCTCAGATGGAGACATATCCCAGTTAACCAATAGCCTCTCTCTCCTCAGATGGAGACATATCCCAATTAACCAATAGCCTCTCTCACCTCTCAGATGGAGACATACCCCAGTTAACCAATAGCCTCCCTCTCCTCATTTGGAGACATGTCCCAGTTAACCAATAGCCTCTCTCACCTCTCTCTCCTCTCAGATATAGACATATCCCAGTTAACCAATAGCCTCTCTCTCCTATCAGATGGAGACATGTCCCAGTTAACCAATAGCCTCTCTCACCTCTCTCTCCTCTCAGATGGAGACATATCCCAGTTAACCAATAGCCTCTCACCCCTCAGATGGAGACATATCCCAGTTAACCAATAGCCTCTCACCCCTCAGATGGAGACATATCCCAGTTAACCAATAGCCTCTCTCACCTCTCAGATGGAGACATGTCCCAGTTAACCAATAGCCTCTCTCTCCTCTCTCTCTCCTCTCAGATGGAGACATATCCCAGTTAACCAATAGCCTCTCTCTCCTCTCTCTCTCCTCTCAGATGAAGACATATCCCAGTTAACCAATAGCCTCTCTCTCCTCTCAGATGGAGACATATCCTAGTTAACCAATAGCCTCTCTCTCCTCTCAGATGGAGACATATCCCAGTTAACCAATAGCCTCTCTCTCCCCTCAGATGGAGACATATCCCAGTTAACCAATAGCCTCTCTCTCCTCTCAGATGGAGACATATCCCAGTTAACCAATAGCGTCTCTCTCCTCTCAGATGGAGACATACCCCAGTTAACCAATAGCCTCTCACCCCTCAGATGGAGACATATCCCAGTTAACCAATAGCCTCTCTCTCCTCTCTCTCCTCTCAGATGGAGACATATCCCAGTTAACCAATAGCCTCTCTCCTATCAGATGGAGACATGTCCCAGTTAACCAATAGCCTCTCTCTCCTCTCTCACCTCTCAGATGGAGACATATCCCAGTTAACCAATAGCCTCTCTCTCCTCTCAGATGGAGACATATCCCAGTTAACCAATAGCCTCTCTCTCCCCTCAGATGGAGACATATCCCAGTTAACCAATAGCCTCTCTCTCCTCTCAGATGGAGACATATCCCAGTTAACCAATAGCCTCTCTCACCTCTCAGATGGAGACATGTCCCAGTTAACCAATAGCCTCTCTCTCCTCTCTCTCTCCTCTCAGATGGAGACATATCCCAGTTAACCAATAGCCTCTCTCTCCTCTCTCTCTCCTCTCAGATGAAGACATATCCCAGTTAACCAATAGCCTCTCTCTCCTCTCAGATGGAGACATATCCTAGTTAACCAATAGCCTCTCTCTCCTCTCAGATGGAGACATATCCCAGTTAACCAATAGCCTCTCTCTCCCCTCAGATGGAGACATATCCCAGTTAACCAATAGCCTCTCTCTCCTCTCAGATGGAGACATATCCCAGTTAACCAATAGCGTCTATCTCCTCTCAGATGGAGACATACCCCAGTTAACCAATAGCCTCTCACCCCTCAGATGGAGACATATCCCAGTTAACCAATAGCCTCTCTCTCCTCTCTCTCCTCTCAGATGGAGACATATCCCAGTTAACCAATAGCCTCTCTCCTATCAGATGGAGACATGTCCCAGTTAACCAATAGCCTCTCTCTCCTCTCTCACCTCTCAGATGGAGACATATCCCAGTTAACCAATAGCCTCTCTCTCCTCTCTCTCACCTCTCAGATGGAGACATTTCCCAGTTAACCAATAGCGTCTCTCACCTCTCAGATGGAGAAATATCCCAGTTAACCAATAGCCTCTCTCTCCTCTCTCTCACCTCTCAGATGGAGACATTTCCCAGTTAACCAATAGCCTCTCTCTCCTCTCAGATGGAGACATATCCCAGTTAACCAATAGCCTCTCTCTCCTCTCAGATGGAGACATATCCCAGTTAACCAATAGCCTCTCTCTCCTCTCTCTCTCCTCTCAGATGGAGACATTTCCCAGTTAACCAATAGCCTCTCTCTCCTCTCAGATGGAGACATATCCCAGTTAACCAATAGCGTCTCTCACCTCTCAGATGGAGACATATCCCAGTTAACCAACAGCCTCTCTCACCTCTCAGATGGAGACATATCCCAGTTAACCAATAGCCTCTCTCTCCCCATAGATGAGGACATATCCCAGTTAACCAATAGCTTCTCTCTCCTCTCAGATGGAGACATATCCCAGTTAACCAATAGCCTCTCTCCTCTCAGATGGAGACATATCCCAGTTAACCAATAGCCTCTCTCTCCTCTCAGATGGAGACATATCCCAGTTAACCAATAGCCTCTCTCTCCTCTCAGATGAGGATATATCCCAGTTAACCAATAGCCTCTCTCACCTCTCTCTCTCCCCTCAGATGGAGACATATCCCAGTTAACCAATAGCCTCTCTCTCCTCAGATGGAGACATATCCCAGTTAACCAATAGCCTCTCACCTCTAAGATGGAGACATATCCCAGTTAACCAATAGCCTCTCTCACCTCTCAGATGGAGACATATCCCAGTTAACCAATAGCCTCTCTCTCCTCTCAGATGGAGACATATCCCAGTTAACCAATAGCCTCTCTCTCCTCTCTCTCTCCTCTCAGATGAAGATATATCCCAGTTAACCAATAGCCTCTCTCTCCTCTCTCTCTCCCCTCAGATGGAGACATATCCCAGTTAACCAATAGCCTCTCTCTCCTCAGATGGAGACATATCCCAGTTAACCAATAGCCTCTCTACTCTCAGATAGAGACATATCCCAGTTAACCAATAGCCTCTCTCCTCTCAGATGGAGACATATCCCAGTTAACCAATAGCCTCTCACCTCTCTCTCCCCTCAGATGGAGACATATCCCAGTTAACCAATAGCCTCTCACCTCTCAGATGGAGACATACCCCAGTTAACCAATAGCCTCTCACATCTCAGATGGAGACATACCCCAGTTAACCAATAGCCTCTCTCTCCCCTCAGATGGAGACATGTCCCAGTTAACCAATAGCCTCTCTATCCTCTCTCTCTCCTCTCAGATAGAGACATATCCCAGTTAACCAATAGCCTCTCTCCTCTCAGATGGAGACATATCCCAGTTAACCAATAGCCTCTCTCTCCTCTCTCTCTCTCCTCAGATGGAGACGCACCCCAGTTAACCAATAGCCTCTCTCTCCTCTCAGATAGAGACATATCCCAGTTAACCAATAGCCTCTCTCCCCTCAGATGGAGACATATCCCAGTTAACCAATAGCCTCTCTCCTCAGATGGAGACATACCCCAGTTAACCAATAGCCTTTCTCCTCAGATGGAGACATATCCCAGTTAACCATTAGCCTCTCACCTCTCAGATGGAGACATATCCCAGTTAACCAATAGCCTCTCTCTCCTCTCTCTCACCTCTCAGATAGAGACATGTCCCAGTTAACCAGTAGCCTCTCACCCCTCAGATGGAGACATGTCCCAGTTAACCAGTAGCCTCTCACCCCTCAGATGGAGACATATCCCAGTTAGCCAATAGCCTCTCTCTCCTCTCAGATGGAGACATATCCCAGTTAACCAATAGCCTCTCACCTCTCTCTCCCCTCAGATGAGGACATATCCCAGTTAACCAATAGCCTCTCACCTCTCAGATGGAGACATACCCCAGTTAACCAATAGCCTCTCACTTCTCAGATGGAGACATACCCCAGTTAACCAATAGCCTCTCTCTCCCCTCAGATGGAGACATGTCCCAGTTAACCAATAGCCTCTCTATCCTCTCTCTCTCCTCTCAGATAGAGACATATCCCAGTTAACCAATAGCCTCTCTCCTCTCAGATGGAGACATATCCCAGTTAACCAATAGCCTCTCTCTCCCCTCAGATGGAGACATGTCCCAGTTAACCAATAGCCTCTCTATCCTCTCTCTCTCCTCTCAGATAGGGACATATCCCAGTTAACCAATAGCCTCTCACCTCTCAGATGGAGACATACCCCAGTTAACCAATAGCCTCTCACTTCTCAGATGGAGACATACCCCAGTTAACCAATAGCCTCTCTCTCCCCTCAGATGGAGACATGTCCCAGTTAACCAATAGCCTCTCTATCCTCTCTCTCTCCTCTCAGATAGAGACATATCCCAGTTAACCAATAGCCTCTCTCCTCTCAGATGGAGACATATCCCAGTTAACCAATAGCCTCTCTCTCCTCTCTCTCTCTCCTCAGATGGAGACGCACCCCAGTTAACCAATAGCCTCTCTCTCCTCTCAGATGGAGACATATCCCAGTTAACCAATAGCCTCTCTCCCCTCAGATGGAGACATATCCCAGTTAACCAATAGCCTCTCTCCTCAGATGGAGACATACCCCAGTTAACCAATAGCCTTTCTCCTCAGATGGAGACATATCCCAGTTAACCATTAGCCTCTCAACTCTCAGATGGAGACATATCCCAGTTAACCAATAGCCTCTCTCTCCTCTCTCTCACCTCTCAGATAGAGACATATCCCAGTTAACCAATAGCCTCTCTCCTCTCAGATGGAGACATATCCCAGTTAACCAATAGCCTCTCTCACCTCTCAGATGGAGACATATCCCAGTTAACCAATAGCCTCTCTCTCCTCTCTCTCACCTCTCAAATGGAGACATGTCCCAGTTAACCAATAGCCTCTCACCTCTCAGATGGAGACATATCCCAGTTAACCAATAGCCTCTCTCACCTCTCAGATTGAGACATATCCCAGTTAACCAATAGCCTCTCACCCCTCAGATGGAGACATATCCCAGTTAACCAATAGCCTCTCTCTCCTCTCTCTCTCCTCTCAGATGGAGACATATCCCAGTTAACCAATAGCCTCTCTCTCCTCAGATGGAGACATATCCCAGTTAACCAATAGCCTCTCTCTCCTCTCTCTCACCTCTCAGATGGAGACATATCCCAGTTAACCAATAGCCTCTCTCTCCTCTCTCTCACCCCTCAGATGGAGACATATCCCAGTTAACCAATAGCCTCTCACCTCTCAGATGGAGACATGTCCCAGTTAACTAATAGCCTCTCTCACCTCTCAGATGGAGACATGTCCCAGTTAACCAATAGCTTCTCACCTCTCAGATGGAGACATATCCCAGTTAACCAATAGCCTCTCTCACCTCTCAGATTGAGACATATCCCAGTTAACCAATAGCCTCTCACCCCTCAGATGGAGACATATCCCAGTTAACCAATAGCCTCTCTCTCCTCTCTCTCTCCTCTCAGATGGAGACATATCCCAGTTAACCAATAGCCTCTCTCTCCTCAGATGGAGACATATCCCAGTTAACCAATAGCCTCTCTCTCCTCTCTCTCACCTCTCAGATGGAGACATATCCCAGTTAACCAATAGCCTCTCTCTCCTCTCTCTCACCCCTCAGATGGAGACATATCCCAGTTAACCAATAGCCTCTCACCTCTCAGATGGAGACATGTCCCAGTTAACTAATAGCCTCTCTCACCTCTCAGATGGAGACATGTCCCAGTTAACCTATAGCCTCTCTCTCCTCTTTCTCTCCTCTCAGATGGAGACATATCCCAGTTAACCAATAGCCTCTCTCTCCTCTCAGATGGAGACATATCCCAGTTAACCAAAAGCCTCTCTCTCCTCTCAGATGAGGATATATCCCAGTTAACCAATAGCCTCTCTCTCCTCTCTCTCTCCCCTCAGATGGAGACATATCCCAGTTAACCAATAGCCTCTCTCTCCTCAGATGGAGACATATCCCAGTTAACCAATAGCCTCTCACCTCTAAGATGGAGACATATCCCAGTTAACCAATAGCCTCTCTCACCTCTCAGATGGAGACATATCCCAGTTAACCAATAGCCTCTCTCTCCTCTCAGATGGAGACATATCCCAGTTAACCAATAGCCTCTCTCTCCTCTCTCTCTCCTCTCAGATGGAGATATATCCCAGTTAACCAATAGCCTCTCTCTCCTCTCTCTCTCCCCTCAGATGGAGACATATCCCAGTTAACCAATAGCCTCTCTCTCCTCAGATGGAGACATATCCCAGTTAACCAATAGCCTCTCTACTCTCAGATAGAGACATATCCCAGTTAACCAATAGCCTCTCTCCTCTCAGATGGAGACATATCCCAGTTAACCAATAGCCTCTCACCTCTCTCTCCCCTCAGATGGAGACATATCCCAGTTAACCAATAGCCTCTCACCTCTCAGATGGAGACATACCCCAGTTAACCAATAGCCTCTCACTTCTCAGATGGAGACATACCCCAGTTAACCAATAGCCTCTCTCTCCTCTCAGATAGAGACATGTCCCAGTTAACCAATAAGCCTCTCTATCCTCTCTCTCTCCTCTCAGATAGAGACATATCCCAGTTAACCAATAGCCTCTCTCCTCTCAGATGGAGACATATCCCAGTTAACCAATAGCCTCTCTCTCCTCTCTCTCTCTCCTCAGATGGAAACGCACCCCAGTTAACCAATAGCCTCTCTCTCCTCTCAGATAGAGACATATCCCAGTTAACCAATAGCCTCTCTCCCCTCAGATGGAGACATATCCCAGTTAACCAATAGCCTCTCTCCTCAGATGGAGACATACCCCAGTTAACCAATAGCCTTTCTCCTCAGATGGAGACATATCCCAGTTAACCATTAGCCTCTCACCTCTCAGATGGAGACATATCCCAGTTAACCAATAGCCTCTCTCTCCTCTCTCTCACCTCTCAGATAGAGACATGTCCCAGTTAACCAGTAGCCTCTCACCCCTCAGATGGAGACATATCCCAGTTAACCAATAGCCTCTCACCTCTCAGATGGAGACATGTCCCAGTTAACCAATAGCCTCTCTCCTCTCAGATGGAGACATGTCCCAGTTAACCAATAGCCTCTCACCTCTCAGATGGAGACATATCCCAGTTAACCAATAGCCTCTCACCCCTCAGATGGAGACATATCCCAGTTAACCAATAGCCTCTCTCTCCTCTCTCTCTCCTCTCAGATGGAGACATATCCCAGTTAACCAATAGCCTCTCTCTCCTCAGATGGAGACATATCCCAGTTAACCAATAGCCTCTCTCTCCTCTTTCTCACCTCTCAGATGGAGACATATCCCAGTTAACCAATAGCCTCTCTCTCCTCTCTCTCACCCCTCAGATGGAGACATATCCCAGTTAACCAATAGCCTCTCACCTCTCAGATGGAGACATGTCCCAGTTAACTAATAGCCTCTCTCACCTCTTTCTCACCTCTCAGATGGAGACATATCCCAGTTAACCAATAGCCTCTCTCTCCTCTTTCTCACCTCTCAGATGGAGACATATCCCAGTTAACCAATAGCCTCTCTCTCCTCTCAGATGGAGACATATCCCAGTTAACCAATAGCCTCTCTCTCCTCTCAGATGGAGACATATCCCAGTTAACCAATAGCCTCTCTCTCCTCTCAGATGGAGACACATCCCAGTTAACCAATAGCCTCTCTCTCCTCTCAGATGGAGACAAATCCCAGTTAACCAATAGCCTCTCTCACCTCTCTCTCCTCTCAGATGGAGACATATCCCAGTTAACCAATAGCCTCTCACCCCTCAGATGGAGACATATCCCAGTTAACCAATAGCCTCTCTCACCTCTCTCTCCTCTCAGATGAGGACATATCCCAGTTAACCAATAGCCTCTCTCTCCTCTCAGATGGAGACATATCCCAGTTAACCAATAGCCTCTCTCTACTCTCAGATGGAGACATATCCCAGTTAACCAAAAGCCTCTCTCTCCTCTCAGATGGAGACATATCCCAGTTAACAAATAGCCTCTCTCACCTCTCTCTCCTCTCAGATGGAGACATATCCCAGTTAACCAATAGCCTCTCACCTCTCAGATGGAGACATATCCCAGTTAACCAATAGCCTCTCTCTCCTCTCAGATGGAGACATATCCCAGTAAACCAATAGCCTCTCTCTCCTCAGATGGGGACATGTCCCAGTTAACCAATAGCCTCTCTCTCCTCTCAAATGGAGACATATCCCAGTAAACCAATAGCCTCTCTCTCCTCAGATGGGGACATATCCCAGTTAACCAATAGCCTCTCACCTCTCTCAGATGGAGACATATCCCAGTTAACCAATAGCCTCTCTCTCCTCAGATGGGGACATATCCCAGTTAACCAATAGCCTCTCTCTCCCCTCTCTCACCTCTCAGATGGAGACATATCCCAGTTAAGCAATAGCCTCTCTCCTCTCAGATGGAGACATATCCCAGTTAACCAATATCCTCTCTCTCCTCAGATGGAGACATATCCCAGTTAACCAATAGCCTCTCTCTCCTCTCAGATGGAGACATATCCCAGTTAACCAATACACTCTCTCACCTCTCAGATGGAGACATATCCCAGTTAACCAATAGCCTCTCTCTCCCCATAGATGGAGACATATCCCAGTTAACCAATAGCCTCTCACCTCTCAGATGGAGACATATCCCAGTTAACCAATAGCCTCTCTCTCCTCTCAGATGGAGACATATCTCAGTTAACCAATAGCCTCTCTCACCTCAGATGGAGACATATCCCAGTTAACCAATAGCCTCTCACCTCTCAGATGGAGACATATCCCAGTTAACCAATAGCCTCTCTCTCCTCTCTCTCTCCTCTCTCTCTGCTCTCAGATGGAGACATATCCCAGTTAACCAATAGCCTCTCTCTCCTCTCAGATGGAGACATATCTCAGTTAACCAATAGCCTCTCTCACCTCAGATGGAGACATATCCCAGTTAACCAATAGCCTCTCTCTCCTCTCAGATGGAGACATATCCCAGTTAACCAATAGCCTCTCTCACCTCTCAGATGGAGACATATCCCAGTTAACCAATAGCCTCTCTCCTCTCAGATAGAGACATATCCCAGTTAACCAATAGCCTCTCTTACCTCTCAGATGAGGACATATCCCAGTTAACCAATAGCCTCTCTCCTCTCAGATGGAGACATATCTCATTTAACCAATAGCCTCTCTCCCCTCTCAGATGGAGACATATCGCAGTTAATCAATAGCCTCTCTCTCCTCTCTCTCACCTCTCAGATGGAGACATATCCCAGTTAACCAATAGCCTCTCTCACCTCTCAGATGAGGACATATCCCAGTTAACCAACAGCCTCTCTCCTCTCAGATGGAGACATATCCCAGTTAACCAATAGCCTCTCTCACCTCTCAGATGGAGACATATCCCAGTTAACCAATAGCCTCTCTCTCCTCTCAGATGGAGACATATCCCAGTTAACCAATAGCCTCTCACCTCTCAGATGGAGACATATCCCAGTTAACCAATAGCCTCTCTCTCCTCAGATGGAGACATGTCCCAGTTAACCAATAGCCTCTCTCTCCTCTCAGATGGAGACATATCCCAGTTAACCAATAGCCTCTCTCTCCTCAGATGGAGACATATCCCAGTTAACCAATAGCCTCTCTCTCCTCTCTCTCTCCCCTCAGATGGAGACATATCCCAGTTAACCAATAGCCTCTCTCTCCTCTCAGATGGAGACATTTCCCAGTTAACCAATAGCCTCTCTCTCCTCTCAGATGGAGACATATCCTAGTTAACCAATAGCCTCTCTCTCTTCTCTCTCTCCTCTCAGATTGAGACATATCCCAGTTAACCAATAGCCTCTCTCTCCCATCAGATAGAGACATATCCCAGTTAACCAATAGCCTCTCTCACCTGTCAGATGGAGACATATCCCAGTTAACCAATAGCCTCTCTCTCCTCTCAGATAGAGACATATCCCAAATAACCAATAGCCTCTCTCTCCTCTCAGATGGAGACATATCCCAGTTAACCAATAGCCTCTCTCTCCTCTCTCTCACCTCTCAGATGGAGACATATCCCAGTTAACCAATAGCCTCTCTCTCCTCTCAGATAGAGACATATCCCAGTTAACCAATAGCCTCTCTCCTCTCAGATGGAGACAAATCCCATTTAACCAATAGCTTCTCTCTCCTCTCAGATGGAGACATATCCCAGTTAACCAATAGCCTCTCTCACCTCTCAGATGGAGACATGTCCCAGTTAACTAATAGCCTCTCTCACCTCTCAGATGGAGACATGTCCCAGTTAACCTATAGCCTCTCTCTCCTCTCTCTCACCTCTCAGATGGAGACATATCCCAGTTAACCAATAGCCTCTCTCACCCCTCAGATGGAGACATATCCCAGTTAACCAATAGCCTCTCACCTCTCAGATGGAGACAAATCCCAGTTAACCAATAGCCTCTCTCCTCTCAGATGGAGACAAATCCCAGTTAACCAATAGCCTCTCTCTCCCCATAGATGGAGACATATCCCAGTTAACCAATAGCCTCTCACCTCTCAGATGGAGACATATCCCAGTTAACCAATAGCCTCTCTCTCCTCTCAGATGGAGACATATCTCAGTTAACCAATAGCCTCTCTCACCTCAGATGGAGACATATCCCAGTTAACCAATAGCCTCTCTCTCCTCTCTCTCTCCTCTCTCTCTGCTCTCAGATGAGGACATATCCCAGTTAACCAATAGCCTCTCTCTCCTCTCAGATGGAGACATATCTCAGTTAACCAATAGCCTCTCTCACCTCAGATGGAGACATATCCCAGTTAACCAATAGCCTCTCTCTCCTCTCAGATGGAGACATATCCCAGTTAACCAATAGCCTCTCTCACCTCTCAGATGGAGACATATCCCAGTTAACCAATAGCCTCTCTCCTCTCAGATAGAGACATATCCCAATTAACCAATAGCCTCTCTCACCTCTCAGATGAGGACATATCCCAGTTAACCAATAGCCTCTCTCCTCTCAGATGGAGACATATCTCATTTAACCAATAGCCTCTCTCTCCTCTCTCTCTCCTCTCAGATGGAGACATATCCCAGTTAACCAATAGCCTCTCTCTCCTCAGATGGAGACATATCCCAGTTAACCAATAGCCTCTCTCTCCTCTCTCTCACCTCTCAGATGGAGACATATCCCAGTTAACCAATAGCCTCTCTCTCCTCTCTCTCACCCCTCAGATGGAGACATATCCCAGTTAACCAATAGCCTCTCACCTCTCAGATGGAGACATGTCCCAGTTAACTAATAGCCTCTCTCACCTCTCAGATGGAGACATATCCCAGTTAACCAATAGCCTCTCTCTCCTCTCAGATGGAGACATATCCCAGTTAACCAATAGCCTCTCTCTCCTCTCAGATGAGGATATATCCCAGTTAACCAATAGCCTCTCTCTCCTCTCTCTCTCCCCTCAGATGGAGACATATCCCAGTTAACCAATAGCCTCTCTCTCCTCAGATGGAGACATATCCCAGTTAACCAATAGCCTCTCACCTCTAAGATGGAGACATATCCCAGTTAACCAATAGCCTCTCTCACCTCTCAGATGGAGACATATCCCAGTTAACCAATAGCCTCTCTCTCCTCTCAGATGGAGACATATCCCAGTTAACCAATAGCCTCTCTCTCCTCTCTCTCTCCTCTCAGATGGAGATATATCCCAGTTAACCAATAGCCTCTCTCTCCTCTCTCTCTCCCCTCAGATGGAGACATATCCCAGTTAACCAATAGCCTCTCTCTCCTCAGATGGAGACATATCCCAGTTAACCAATAGCCTCTCTACTGTCAGATAGAGACATATCCCAGTTAACCAATAGCCTCTCTCCTCTCAGATGGAGACATATCCCAGTTAACCAATAGCCTCTCACCTCTCTCTCCCCTCAGATGGAGACATATCCCAGTTAACCAATAGCCTCTCACCTCTCAGATGGAGACATACCCCAGTTAACCAATAGCCTCTCTCTCCCCTCAGATGGAGACATGTCCCAGTTAACCAATAGCCTCTCACCTCTAAGATGGAGACATATCCCAGTTAACCAATAGCCTCTCTCACCTCTCAGATGGAGACATACCCCAGTTAACCAATAGCCTCTCTCTCCCCTCAGATGGAGACATGTCCCAGTTAACCAATAAGCCTCTCTATCCTCTCTCTCTCCTCTCAGATAGAGACATATCCCAGTTAACCAATAGCCTCTCTCCTCTCAGATGGAGACATATCCCAGTTAACCAATAGCCTCTCTCTCCTCTCTCTCTCTCCTCAGATGGAAACGCACCCCAGTTAACCAATAGCCTCTCTCTCCTCTCAGATAGAGACATATCCCAGTTAACCAATAGCCTCTCTCCCCTCAGATGGAGACATATCCCAGTTAACCAATAGCCTCTCTCCTCAGATGGAGACATACCCCAGTTAACCAATAGCCTTTCTCCTCAGATGGAGACATATCCCAGTTAACCATTAGCCTCTCACCTCTCAGATGGAGACATATCCCAGTTAACCAATAGCCTCTCTCTCCTCTCTCTCACCTCTCAGATAGAGACATGTCCCAGTTAACCAGTAGCCTCTCACCCCTCAGATGGAGACATGTCCCAGTTAACCAGTAGCCTCTCACCCCTCAGATGGAGACATATCCCAGTTAACCAATAGCCTCTCTCTCCTCTCAGATGGAGACATATCCCAGTTAACCAATAGCCTCTCTCTCCTCTCAGATGGAGACATATACCAGTTAACCAATAGCCTCTCTCACCTCTCAGATGGAGACATGTCCCAGTTAACCAATAGCCTCTCACCTCTCAGATGGAGACATATCCCAGTTAACCAATAGCCTCTCTCACCTCTCAGATTGAGACATATCCCAGTTAACCAATAGCCTCTCACCCCTCAGATGGAGACATATCCCAGTTAACCAATAGCCTCTCTCTCCTCTCTCTCTCCTCTCAGATGGAGACATATCCCAGTTAACCAATAGCCTCTCTCTCCTCAGATGGAGACATATCCCAGTTAACCAATAGCCTCTCTCTCCTCTTTCTCACCTCTCAGATGGAGACATATCCCAGTTAACCAATAGCCTCTCTCTCCTCTCTCTCACCCCTCAGATGGAGACATATCCCAGTTAACCAATAGCCTCTCACCTCTCAGATGGAGACATGTCCCAGTTAACTAATAGCCTCTCTCACCTCTCAGATGGAGACATGTCCCAGTTAACCTATAGCCTCTCTCTCCTCTTTCTCACCTCTCAGATGGAGACATATCCCAGTTAACCAATAGCCTCTCTCTCCTCTCAGATGGAGACATATCCCAGTTAACCAATAGCCTCTCTCTCCTCTCAGATGGAGACATATCCCAGTTAACCAATAGCCTCTCTCACATCTCTCTCCTCTCAGATGGAGACATATCCCAGTTAACCTATAGCCTCTCTCTCCTCTCTCTCACCTCTCAGATGGAGACATATCCCAGTTAACCAATAGCCTCTCTCTCCTCTCAGATGGAGACATATCCCAGTTAACCAATAGCCTCTCTCTCCTCTCAGATGGAGACATATCCTAGTTAACCAATAGCCTCTCTCTCCTCTCAGATGGAGACATATCCCAGTTAACCAATAGCCTCTCTCTCCTCTCAGATGGAGACATATCCCAGTTAACCAATAGCCTCTCTCTCCTCTCAGATGGAGACACATCCCAGTTAACCAATAGCCTCTCTCTCCTCTCAGATGGAGACAAATCCCAGTTAACCAATAGCCTCTCTCACCTCTCTCTCCTCTCAGATGGAGACATATCCCAGTTAACCAATAGCCTCTCACCCCTCAGATGGAGACATATCCCAGTTAACCAATAGCCTCTCTCACCTCTCTCTCCTCTCAGATGAGGACATATCCCAGTTAACCAATAGCCTCTCTCTCCTCTCAGATGGAGACATATCCCAGTTAACCAATAGCCTCTCTCTACTCTCAGATGAGACATATCCCAGTTAACCAATAGCCTCTCTCTCCTCTCAGATGGAGACATATCCCAGTTAACCAATAGCCTCTCTCACCTCTCTCTCCTCTCAGATGGAGACATATCCCAGTTAACCAATAGCCTCTCACCTCTCAGATGGAGACATATCCCAGTTAACCAATAGCCTCTCTCTCCTCTCAGATGGAGACATATCCCAGTAAACCAATAGCCTCTCTCTCCTCAGATGGGGACATGTCCCAGTTAACCAATAGCCTCTCTCTCCTCTCAAATGGAGACATATCCCAGTAAACCAATAGCCTCTCTCTCCACAGATGGGGACATATCCCAGTTAACCAATAGCCTCTCACCTCTCTCAGATGGAGACATATCCCAGTTAACCAATAGCCTCTCTCTCCTCAGATGGGGACATATCCCAGTTAACCAATAGCCTCTCTCTCCCCTCTCTCACCTCTCAGATGGAGACATATCCCAGTTAACCAATAGCCTCTCTCCTCTCAGATGGAGACATATCCCAGTTAACCAATATCCTCTCTCTCCTCAGATGGAGACATATCCCAGTTAACCAATAGCCTCTCTCTCCTCTCAGATGGAGACATATCCCAGTTAACCAATACACTCTCTCACCTCTCAGATGGAGACATATCCCAGTTAACCAATAGCCTCTCTCTCCCCATAGATGGAGACATATCCCAGTTAACCAATAGCCTCTCACCTCTCAGATGGAGACATATCCCAGTTAACCAATAGCCTCTCTCTCCTCTCAGATGGAGACATATCTCAGTTAACCAATAGCCTCTCTCACCTCAGATGGAGACATATCCCAGTTAACCAATAGCCTCTCACCTCTCAGATGGAGACATATCCCAGTTAACCAATAGCCTCTCTCTCCTCTCTCTCTCCTCTCTCTCTGCTCTCAGATGGAGACATATCCCAGTTAACCAATAGCCTCTCTCTCCTCTCAGATGGAGACATATCTCAGTTAACCAATAGCCTCTCTCACCTCAGATGGAGACATATCCCAGTTAACCAATAGCCTCTCTCTCCTCTCAGATGGAGACATATCCCAGTTAACCAATAGCCTCTCTCACCTCTCAGATGGAGACATATCCCAGTTAACCAATAGCCTCTCTCACCTCTCAGATGAGGACATATCCCAGTTAACCAATAGCCTCTCTCCTCTCAGATGGAGACATATCTCATTTAACCAATAGCCTCTCTCCCCTCTCAGATGGAGACATATCGCAGTTAATCAATAGCCTCTCTCTCCTCTCTCTCACCTCTCAGATGGAGACATATCCCAGTTAACCAATAGCCTCTCTCACCTCTCAGATGAGGACATATCCCAGTTAACCAATAGCCTCTCTCCACTCAGATGGAGACATATCCCAGTTAACCAATAGCCTCTCTCACCTCTCAGATGGAGACATATCCCAGTTAACCAATAGCCTCTCTCTCCTCTCAGATGGAGACATATCCCAGTTAACCAATAGCCTCTCTCTCCTCTCAGATGGAGACATATCTCAGTTAACCAATAGCCTCTCTCACCTCAGATGGAGACATATCCCAGTTAACCAATAGCCTCTCTCTCCTCTCAGATGGAGACATATCCCAGTTAACCAATAGCCTCTCTCACCTCTCAGATGGAGACATATCCCAGTTAACCAATAGCCTCTTTCACCTCTCAGATGAGGACATATCCCAGTTAACCAATAGCCTCTCTCCTCTCAGATGGAGACATATCTCATTTAACCAATAGCCTCTCTCCCCTCTCAGATGGAGACATATCGCAGTTAATCAATAGCCTCTCTCTCCTCTCTCTCACCTCTCAGATGGAGACATATTCCAGTTAACCAATAGCCTCTCTCACCTCTCAGATGAGGACATATCCCAGTTAACCAATAGCCTCTCTCCTCTCAGATGGAGACATATCCCAGTTAACCAATAGCCTCTCTCACCTCTCAGATGGAGACATATCCCAGTTAACCAATAGCCTCTCTCTCCTCTCAGATGGAGACATATCCCAGTTAACCAATAGCCTCTCACCTCTCAGATGGAGACATATCCCAGTTAACCAATAGCCTCTCTCTCCTCAGATGGAGACATGTCCCAGTTAACCAATAGCCTCTCTCTCCTCTCAGATGGAGACATATCCCAGTTAACCAATAGCCTCTCTCTCCTCAGATGGAGACATATCCCAGTTAACCAATAGCCTCTCTCTCCTCTCTCTCTCCCCTCAGATGGAGACATATCCCAGTTAACCAATAGCCTCTCTCTCCTCTCAGATGGAGACATTTCCCAGTTAACCAATAGCCTCTCTCTCCTCTCAGATGGAGACATATCCCAGTTAACCAATAGCCTCTCTCTCTTCTCTCTCTCCTCTCAGATTGAGACATATCCCAGTTAACCAATAGCCTCTCTCTCCCATCAGATAGAGACATATCCCAGTTAACCAATAGCCTCTCTCACCTGTCAGATGGAGACATATCCCAGTTAACCAATAGCCTCTCTCTCCTCTCAGATAGAGACATATCCCAGTTAACCAATAGCCTCTCTCTCCTCTCAGATGGAGACATATCCCAGTTAACCAATAGCCTCTCTCTCCTCTCTCTCACCTCTCAGATGGAGACATATCCCAGTTAACCAATAGCCTCTCTCTCCTCTCAGATAGAGACATATCCCAGTTAACCAATAGCCTCTCTCCTCTCAGATGGAGACAAATCCCATTTAACCAATAGCTTCTCTCTCCTCTCAGATGGAGACATATCCCAGTTAACCAATAGTGTAACGATACTCTAAATCCTCCTCCTCCTCAGACGAGGAGAGGAGAGAGGGATCTGAAGACCAATATGCAGCGAGGTATGATGACATGATTTATTGATTTAAACAAGACACGACATAGACAGAAAACGAACTATACTTGAATAACTACAAAACAACAAACGACGTAGACGCACCTGAACATAAGAACTTACGTATAACGAAGAACGCATGAAAACAGGAACAGACTACATAAACCGAACAAACAAAACCGAAACAGTCCCATGTGGCGTAACATCACACAGACACAGGAGACAACCACCCACAAACAAACAGTGTGAAAACACCTACCTTAATATGGCTCTCAATCAGAGGAAATGAAAACCACCTGCCTCTAATTGAGAGCCATATCAGGTCACCCTTAAACCAACATAGAAACAGAAAACATAGACTGCCCACCCAAACTCACGTCCTGACCAGCTAACACATACACAAACTAACAGAAAACAGGTCAGGAACGTGACATAACCCCCCCCTCAAGGTGCGTACTCCGAACGCACCACCAAAAGTCTAGGGGAGGGTCTGGGTGGGCATCTGACCACGGTGGTGGCTCCGGCTCCGGACGCTGTCCCAATCCCACCATAATAAATCCCCGCTTCTGTGTCTTCCTCAAGGTGGCGACCCTCGCCACCGACCTTGGACTGGGAACCCTAGACATGGGTCCCGCTGGATTTAGGGGCCGCCCCGGACTGAGGGACGGCAGCTCCGGACTGAGGGACAACACCGGGACAAGGGGCAACACCGGGACAAGGGGCAGGTCCCGGCTGATAAACTCTGGCAGATCCTGGCTGGCTGGCTCTGGCGGATCCTGGCTGGACGGCTCTGAAGGCTGGTCCTGGCTGGACGGCTCTGAAGGCTGATCCGGTCTGACGGAAGGCTCTGGCTGATCCGGTCTGGCGGAAGGCTCTTGCTGATCCGGTCTGGCGGAAGGCTCTGGCTGATCCGGTCTGGCGGAAGGCTCTGGCTGATCCGGTCTGGCGGAAGGCTCTGGCTGATCCGGTCTGGCGGAAGGCTCTGGCTGATCCGGTCTGGCGGAAGGCTCTGGCTGATCCAGTCTGGCGGAAGGCTCTGGCTGATCCGGTCTGGCGGAAGGCTCTGGCTGATCCGGTCTGGCGGAAGGCTCTGGCTGATCCGGTCTGGCGGAAGGCTCTGGCGGCTCCGGTCTGGCGGAAGGCTCTGGCGGCTCCTGTCTGGCTGACGGCTCTGTAGGCTCTTGGCAGACGGGCGGCTCTGTAGGCTCTTGGCAGACGGGCGGCTTTGCAGGCTCATGGCAGACGGGCAGCTTTGCAGGCTCATGGCAGACGGGCAGTTCAGGCGCCGCTGGGCAGACGGGCAGTTCAGGCGCCGCTGGGCAGACGGGCAGTTCAGGCGCCGCTGGGCAGACGGGCAGTTCAGGCGCCGCTGGGCAGACGGGCAGTTCAGGCACCGCTGGGCAGACGGGCACACCTGTAGGGAGGAGACGGAGAGACAGCCTGGTGCGTGGGGCTGCCACAGGACCCACCAGACTGGAGAGACCTACAGGAGGCTTGATGTTAAAAGGCACCTGAAGGACCGGGCTGTGGGGGAGCACTGGAGCTCTGGTGCGCAGCCTTGGCATCACTCCCCCAGGCTGGCATACTACTTCAGCCCGTACCCTCCAGAGTGCAGGCACAGGTTGAACCGGGCTGTGGATGAGCACTGGAGATCTAGTGCCTACTACGCGCACTTCTCCCTTAGGCTCCACTCCCACATTTGCCCGGTACGAGCGGAGCGTAGGCATAGGACGCACTGCACCCTCCCAGCGCCCCGGAGACACAGCACGCAGAGCCGGCGCAGGATACCCTGGACCGAAACTGCGTACCGGAGACCAGACGCGCTGAGCAGGCACAATACGCCCCGGCTGGATGCCCACACTCACTTGACACTTTCGGGGGGCTGCCCTATAGCGCACCAGGCTATGGGCACGCACTGGCGACACCGTGCGCTTAACCGCATAACACGGTGCCTGACCAGTGACGCGTTGCTTATAATAAGCACGAGGAGTGCGCTCAGGTCTGCTACCTGGCTTAGCCACACTCCTCTCTAGCCCCCCCCCAAAAAAATTCTGGGGTTGCCTCTCGTACCTGTCCCGCTGCCGTGCTGCCTCCTCATATCGCCGCCGCTCAGCTTTCGCTTCCTCCAGCTCAGCTTTGGGGCGGCGATACTCCCCAGCCTGTGCCCAGGGTCCTTCTCCATTCAACTCTTCCTCCCAAGTCCACAAGTCCTGGGATTTCTGTGGTTGCTTTCGCTGCCCTTTTCCCCGCTGCTTGGTTCTGGTAATTTGGTGGGTGGTTCTGTAACGATACTCTAAATCCTCCTCCTCCTCAGACGAGGAGAGGAGAGAGGGATCTGAAGACCAATATGCAGCGAGGTATGATGACATGATTTATTGATTTAAACAAGACACGACATAGACAGAAAACGAACTATACTTGAATAACTACAAAACAACAAACGACGTAGACGCACCTGAACATAAGAACTTACGTATAACGAAGAACGCATGAAAACAGGAACAGACTACATAAACCGAACAAACAAAACCGAAACAGTCCCATGTGGCGTAACATCACACAGACACAGGAGACAACCACCCACAAACAAACAGTGTGAAAACACCTACCTTAATATGGCTCTCAATCAGAGGAAATGAAAACCACCTGCCTCTAATTGAGAGCCATATCAGGTCACCCTTAAACCAACATAGAAACAGAAAACATAGACTGCCCACCCAAACTCACGTCCTGACCAGCTAACACATACACAAACTAACAGAAAACAGGTCAGGAACGTGACAAATAGCCTCTCTCACCTCTCAGATGGAGACATGTCCCAGTTAACTAATAGCCTCTCTCACCTCTCAGATGGAGACATGTCCCAGTTAACCTATAGCCTCTCTCTCCTCTCTCTCACCTCTCAGATGGAGACATATCCCAGTTAACCAATAGCCTCTCTCACCCCTCAGATGGAGACATATCCCAGTTAACCAATAGCCTCTCACCTCTCAGATGGAGACAAATCCCAGTTAACCAATAGCCTCTCTCCTCTCAGATGGAGACAAATCCCAGTTAACCAATAGCCTCTCTCTCCCCATAGATGGAGACATATCCCAGTTAACCAATAGCCTCTCACCTCTCAGATGGAGACATATCCCAGTTAACCAATAGCCTCTCTCTCCTCTCAGATGGAGACATATCTCAGTTAACCAATAGCCTCTCTCACCTCAGATGGAGACATATCCCAGTTAACCAATAGCCTCTCTCTCCTCTCTCTCTCCTCTCTCTCTGCTCTCAGATGAGGACATATCCCAGTTAACCAATAGCCTCTCTCTCCTCTCAGATGGAGACATATCTCAGTTAACCAATAGCCTCTCTCACCTCAGATGGAGACATATCCCAGTTAACCAATAGCCTCTCTCTCCTCTCAGATGGAGACATATCCCAGTTAACCAATAGCCTCTCTCACCTCTCAGATGGAGACATATCCCAGTTAACCAATAGCCTCTCTCCTCTCAGATAGAGACATATCCCAATTAACCAATAGCCTCTCTCACCTCTCAGATGAGGACATATCCCAGTTAACCAATAGCCTCTCTCCTCTCAGATGGAGACATATCTCATTTAACCAATAGCCTCTCTCCCCTCTCAGATGGAGACATATCGCAGTTAACCAATAGCCTCTCTCTCCATTCTCTCTCCTCTCAGAAGGAGACATATCCCAGTTAACCAAAAGCCTCTCTCACCTCTCAGATGAGGACATATCCCAGTTAACCAATAGCCTCTCACCTCTCAGATGGAGACAAATCCCAGTTAACCAATAGCCTCTCTCCTCTCAGATGGAGACAAATCCCAGTTAACCAATAGCCTCTCTCTCCCCATAGATGGAGACATATCCCAGTTAACCAATAGCCTCTCACCTCTCAGATGGAGACATATCCCAGTTAACCAATAGCCTCTCTCTCCTCTCAGATGGAGACATATCTCAGTTAACCAATAGCCTCTCTCACCTCAGATGGAGACATATCCCAGTTAACCAATAGCCTCTCTCTCCTCTCTCTCTCCTCTCTCTCTGCTCTCAGATGAGGACATATCCCAGTTAACCAATAGCCTCTCTCTCCTCTCAGATGGAGACATATCTCAGTTAACCAATAGCCTCTCTCACCTCAGATGGAGACATATCCCAGTTAACCAATAGCCTCTCTCTCTTCTCAGATGGAGACATATCCCAGTTAACCAATAGCCTCTCTCACCTCTCAGATGGAGACATATCCCAGTTAACCAATAGCCTCTCTCCTCTCAGATAGAGACATATCCCAATTAACCAATAGCCTCTCTCACCTCTCAGATGAGGACATATCCCAGTTAACCAATAGCCTCTCTCCTCTCAGATGGAGACATATCTCATTTAACCAATAGCCTCTCTCTCCTCTCTCTCACCTCTCAGATAGAGACATATCCCTGTTAACCAATAGCCTCTCTCTCCCCTCTCAGATGGAGACATATCGCAGTTAACCAATAGCCTCTCTCTCCATTCTCTCTCCTCTCAGAAGGAGACATATCCCAGTTAACCAAAAGCCTCTCTCACCTCTCAGATGAGGACATATCCCAGTTAACCAATAGCCTCTCTCCTCTCAGATGGAGACATATCCCAGTTAAACAATAGCCTCTCTCACCTCTCAGATGGAGACATATCCCAGTTAACCAATAGCCTCTCTCTCCTCTCAGATGGAGACATATCCCAGTTAACCAATAGCCTCTCTCTCCTCAGATGGAGACATATCCCAGTTAACCAATAGCCTCTCTCTCCTCTCAGATGGAGACATTTCCCAGTTAACCAATAGCCTCTCTCTCCTCCCAGATGGAGACATATCCCAGTTAACCAATAGCCTCTCTCTCTTCTCTCTCTCCTCTCAGATTGAGACATATCCCAGTTAACCAATAGCCTCTCTCTCCCATCAGATAGAGACATATCCCAGTTAACCAATAGCCTCTCTCACCTGTCAGATGGAGACATATCCCAGTTAACCAATAGCCTCTCTCTCCTCTCAGATAGAGACATATCCCAGTTAACCAATAGCCTCTCTCTCCTCTCAGATGGAGACATATCCCAGTTAACCAATAGCCTCTCTCTCCTCTCTCTCACCTCTCAGATGGAGACATGTCCCAGTTAACCTATAGCCACTCTCTCCTCTCAGATGGAGACATGTCCCAGTTAACTAATAGCCTCTCTCTCCTCTCAGATGGAGACATGTCCCAGTTAACCTATAGCCTCTCTCTCCTCTCTCTGACCTCTCAGATGGAGACATATCCCAGTTAACCAATAGCCTCTCTCACCCCTCAGATGGAGACATATCCCAGTTAACCAATAGCCTCTCACCTCTCAGATGGAGACAAATCCCAGTTAACCAATAGCCTCTCTCCTCTCAGATGGAGACATATCCCAGTTAACCAATAGCCTCTCTCTCCCCATAGATGGAGACATATCCCAGTTAACCAATAGCCTCTCACCTCTCAGATGGAGACATATCCCAGTTAACCAATAGCCTCTCTCTCCTCTCAGATGGAGACATATCTCAGTTAACCAATAGCCTCTCTCACCTCAGATGGAGACATATCCCAGTTAACCAATAGCCTCTCACCTCTCAGATGGAGACATATCCCAGTTAACCAATAGCCTCTCTCTCCTCTCTCTCTCCTCTCTCTCTGCTCTCAGATGGAGACATATCCCAGTTAACCAATAGCCTCTCTCTCCTCTCAGATGGAGACATATCTCAGTTAACCAATAGCCTCTCTCACCTCAGATGGAGACATATCCCAGTTAACCAATAGCCTCTCTCTCCTCTCAGATGGAGACATATCCCAGTTAACCAATAGCCTCTCTCTCCTCTCAGATGGAGACATTTCCCAGTTAACCAATAGCCTCTCTCTCCTCCCAGATGGAGACATATCCCAGTTAACCAATAGCCTCTCTCTCTTCTCTCTCTCCTCTCAGATTGAGACATATCCCAGTTAACCAATAGCCTCTCTCTCCCATCAGATAGAGACATATCCCAGTTAACCAATAGCCTCTCTCACCTGTCAGATGGAGACATATCCCAGTTAACCAATAGCCTCTCTCTCCTCTCAGATAGAGACATATCCCAGTTAACCAATAGCCTCTCTCTCCTCTCAGATGGAGACATATCCCAGTTAACCAATAGCCTCTCTCTCCTCTCTCTCACCTCTCAGATGGAGACATGTCCCAGTTAACCTATAGCCACTCTCTCCTCTCAGATGGAGACATGTCCCAGTTAACTAATAGCCTCTCTCACCTCTCAGATGGAGACATGTCCCTGTTAACCTATAGCCTCTCTCTCCTCTCTCTGACCTCTCAGATGGAGACATATCCCAGTTAACCAATAGCCTCTCTCACCCCTCAGATGGAGACATATCCCAGTTAACCAATAGCCTCTCACCTCTCAGATGGAGACAAATCCCAGTTAACCAATAGCCTCTCTCCTCTCAGATGGAGATATATCCCAGTTAACCAATAGCCTCTCTCTCCCCATAGATGGAGACATATCCCAGTTAACCAATAGCCTCTCACCTCTCAGATGGAGACATATCCCAGTTAACCAATAGCCTCTCTCTCCTCTCAGATGGAGACATATCTCAGTTAACCAATAGCCTCTCTCACCTCAGATGGAGACATATCCCAGTTAACCAATAGCCTCTCACCTCTCAGATGGAGACATATCCCAGTTAACCAATAGCCTCTCTCTCCTCTCTCTCTCCTCTCTCTCTGCTCTCAGATGGAGACATATCCCAGTTAACCAATAGCCTCTCTCTCCTCTCAGATGGAGACATATCTCAGTTAACCAATAGCCTCTCTCACCTCAGATGGAGACATATCCCAGTTAACCAATAGCCTCTCTCTACTCTCAGATGGAGACATATCCCAGTTAACCAATAGCCTCTCTCACCTCTCAGATGGAGACATATCCCAGTTAACCAATAGCCTCTCTCCTCTCAGATAGAGACATATCCCAGTTAACCAATAGCCTCTCTCACCTCTCAGATGAGGACATATCCCAGTTAACCAATAGCCTCTCTCCTCTCAGATGGAGACATATCTCATTTAACCAATAGCCTCTCTCCCCTCTCAGATGGAGACATATCGCAGTTAACCAATAGCCTCTCTCTCCTCTCTCTCACCTCTCAGATGGAGACATATCCCAGTTAACCAATAGCCTCTCTCACCTCTCAGATGAGGACATATCCCAGTTAACCAATAGCCTCTCTCCTCTCAGATGGAGACATATCCCAGTTAACCAATAGCCTCTCTCACCTCTCAGATGGAGACATATCCCAGTTAACCAATAGCCTCTCTCTCCTCTCAGATGGAGACATATCCCAGTTAACCAATAGCCTCTCACCTCTCAGATGGAGACATATCCCAGTTAACCAATAGCCTCTCTCTCCTCAGATGGAGACATATCCCAGTTAACCAATAGCCTCTCTCTCCTCTCAGATGGAGACATATCCCAGTTAACCAATAGCCTCTCTCTCCTCAGATGGAGACATATCCCAGTTAACCAATAGCCTCTCTCTCCTCTCTCTCTCCCCTCAGATGGAGACATATCCCAGTTAACCAATAGCCTCTCTCTCCTCTCAGATGGAGACATTTCCCAGTTAACCAATAGCCTCTCTCTCCTCTCAGATGGAGACATATCCCAGTTAACCAATAGCCTCTCTCTCTTCTCTCTCTCCTCTCAGATTGAGACATATCCCAGTTAACCAATAGCCTCTCTCTCCTCTCAGATGGAGACATATCCCAGTTAACCAATAGCCTCTCTCACCTGTCAGATGGAGACATATCCCAGTTAACCAATAGCCTCTCTCTCCTCTCAGATAGAGACATATCCCAGTTAACCAATAGCCTCTCTCTCCTCTCAGATGGAGACATATCCCAGTTAACCAATAGCCTCTCTCTCCTCTCTCTCACCTCTCAGATGGAGACATATCCCAGTTAACCAATAGCCTCTCTCTCCTCTCAGATGGAGACATATCCCAGTTAACCAATAACCTCTCTCACCTCTCAGATAGAGACATATCCCAGTTAACCAATAGCCTCTCTCTCCTCTCAGATGGAGACATATCCCAGTTAACCAATAGCCTCTCTCTCCTCTCTCTCACCTCTCAGATGGAGACATATCCCAGTTAACCAATAGCCTCTCTCCTCTCAGATGGAGACATATCCCAGTTAACCAATAGCCTCTCTCTCTTCTCTCTCTCCTCTCAGATTGAGACATATCCCAGTTAACCAATAGCCTCTCTCACTCCTCTCTCACACCTCTCAGTCCTCTCTCACTCCCCTCTCACCCCCCTCTCTCACTCCCCTCTCACTCCCCTCTCACCCCTCTCTCACCCCTCTCTCTCGGGAGGTAGTGAAGGAACATAAGGGCTGAGTAGAACAGTTAGTTGATTTAGCTGGAGAGACGTTGTTGATGGGCCTGTGCTCCTCATGGGGCCTAAGGCTTCTGGACATCAGAACAGCAGAAAGGACACATTTATGAGTGAATTCAGTTGATTGGGGGAAAAGCCCAAGCCCATAGTCAACAAACATGTTATCTTATCTGTTGACCAGTCTTTCCACAGGTAGAGTAGAACAGGTAGAGTTGAGCCAATAAAATACTCTTGTTTGACCAGCCTTAAGTGTCACAATAGATGTATTTCCTTATAGAGTGAGTGATGTCATGTCTTCTCCCTCTATCCTGAGCATCAAGAATGTTTTGTGTCCGTGACAGTAGCCAACCATTCAACATATTTCCTTAAACACGTTTCCTGGACATCAATTCACAGGTACCTGTCACGCCCTGGCCTTAGTATTCTTTGTTTTCTTAATTATTTGAGTTAGGTCAGGGTGTGACATGGGGAATGTATGTGTTTTTTGTAGTGTCTAGGGTGGTGGTAAAGTTTAGGGGGTTTATTAGAGTAGTTGGGTGTATGTTTAGTATAGAAGTCTAGCTGTGTCTATGGTTGAGTGTAGGTATCTAGGAAAGTCTATGGTTGCCTGAATTGGGTCTCAATTAGAGACAGCTGGTTATTGTTGTCTCTGATTGGGAGCCATATTTAAGGCAACCATAGGCTTTAGATGTTTGTGAGTAATTGTCTATGTATGTGTCTATGTTGCATGGTTTTTGCACTTAGTCATTTATAGCTTCACGTTCGTCTGTTTGTTGTTTTTTTGTTTCGTTTTGTCCTTCTAATAAAGACAAGATGTACTTTCCACGCGCTGCGCCTTGGTCGTCTCTCTCTCCCTTTGACGATCGTGACAGTACCGGTATCCTCTCACCACAACTGGCCTACTTACGTATGTTTTATGTGACCACACCAGCCCCAAGAATCTCTCTCATCGCCAAAAATTATTTCAATCTTTTTTTTAATTTCTAGAAGCAATGAATCATGACAATATGACAGCGAAGTTGATCAGAGGCCCACGCCCCAAAAAATAACTCTGACAAGTCTTGACACAGATATAATGTTATTACTGTAATAAAGAATGTGTTCTCCGTGACTTTCCATGTTAAATCAACTTCCTGAATGATGTCACTCTTCACAGGTTCCAGTCTACCTCCCACCAAGATTAGCCTCCTTGTCAACATGTTTGGGGTGAGTGTTGTGAAGGTACACAGGAAATGATGAGGAGATTCATCAGGGTAACACAAAGGACTTGTGTAACAAAGTTGCACTTCCTGTAAACTGAATGAATGACACAGTTGTTGATGTCGCTTTTCTTCCTCCATCCTGAGCAACAATAACCCTCTTCAAAGTTATTGATGTAGGTTTTACATGATGATACCATTCCCATGATCCTCTCTCACCTCTCAGATGGAGACATATAACAGTTAACCAATAGCCTCTCTCCTCTCAGATGGAGACATATCCCAGTTAACCAATAGCCTCTCACCTCTCTCTCCCCTCAGATGGAAACATATCCCAGTTAACCAATAGCCTCTCTCCTCTCAGATGGAGACATATCCCAGTTAACCAATAGCCTCTCTCACCTCTCAGATGGAGACATATCCCAGTTAACCAATAGCCTCTCTCTCCTCTCAGATGGAGACATATCCCAGTTAACCAATAGCCTCTCTCTCCTCTCAGATGGAGACATGTCCCAGTTAACCAATAGCCTCTCTCTCTCCTCTCAGAAGGAGACATATCCCAGTTAACCAATAGCCTCTCTCTCCTCTCTCTCTCCCTTCAGATAGAGACATATCCCAGTTTACCAATAGCCTCTCTCTCCTCTCAGATGGAGACATATCCCAGTTAACCAATAGCCTTTCTCTCCTCTCAGATGGAGACATATCCCAGTTAACCAATAGCCTCTCTCTCCCCAATGATGGAGACATATCCCAGTTAACCAATAGCCTCTCTCCCCTCAGATGGAGACATGTCCCAGTTAACCAATAGCCTCTCTCTCCCCAATGATGGAGACATATCCCAGTTAACCAATAGCCTCTCTCCCCTCAGATGGAGACATGTCCCAGTTAACCAATAGCCTCTCTCTCCTCTCAGATGGAGACATATCCCAGTTAACCAATAGCCTCTCTCCCCTCAGATGGAGACATGTCCCAGTTAACCAATAGCCTCTCTCCCCTCTCAGATGGAGACATATCCCAGTTAACCAATAGCCTCTCTCTCCTCTCAGATGGAGACATATCCCAGTTAACCAATAGCCTCTCTCCCCTCTCAGATGGAGACATATCCCAGTTAACCAATAGCCTCTCTCACCTCTCAGATAGAGACATATCCCAGTTAACCAATAGCCTCTCACCTCTCAGATGGAGACAAATCCCAGTTAACCAATAGCCTCTCTCTCCTCTCAGATGGAGACATATCCCATTTAACCAATAGCCTCTCTCTCCTCTCAGATGGAGACATATCCCAGTTAACCAATAGCCTCTCTCCCCTCAGATGGAGACATATCCCAGTTAACCAATAGCCTCTCTCTCCTCTCTCTCACCTCTCAGATGGAGACATATCCCAGTTAACCAATAGCCTCTCTCCCCTCAGATGGAGACATATCCCAGTTAACCAATTGCGTCTCTCTCCCCTCAGATAGAGACATATCCCAGTTAACCAATAGCCTCTCTCTCCTCTCTCTCCTCTCAGATGGAGACATATACCAGATAACCAATAGCCTCTCTAACCCCTCAGATGGAGACTTATCCCAGTTAACCAATAGCCTCTCTCTCCTCGTGAGGAGACATATCCCAGTTAACCAATAGCCTCTCTCTCCTCAAATGGAGACATATCCCAGTTAACCAATAGCCTCTCTCACCCCTCAGATGGAGACATATCCCAGTTAACCAATAGTATCCAACTGACCAGGACTAGAGTAGCCAACTGACCAGGACTAGAGTATCCAACTGACCAGGACTAGAGTAGCCAACTGACCAGGACTAGAGTAGCCAACTGACCAGGACTAGAGTAGCCAACTGACCAGGACTAGAGTAGCCAACTGACCAGGACTAGAGTATCCAACTGACCAGGACTAGAGTAGCCAACTGACCAGGACTAGAGTAGCCAACTGACCAGGACTAGAGTAGCCAACTGACCAACTGACTAGGACTAGAGTAGCCAACTGACCAGGACTAGAGTAGCCAACTGACCAGGACTAGAGTATCCAACTGACCAGGACTAGAGTATCCAACTGACCAGGACTAGAGTAGCCAACTGACCAGGACTAGAGTAGCCAACTGACCAGGACTAGAGGTCCTCCTCCTGGAGGTGGGATATATTCTATCTAGAGGTGGGATATATTCTATCTAGAGGTGTATATATTCTATATAGAGGTGGGTATATTCTATCTAGAGGTGGGATATATTCTATCTAGAGGTGGGATATATTCTATCTAGAGGTGTATATATTCTATATAGAGGTGGGTATATTCTATCTAGAGGTGGGATATATTCTATATAGAGGTGGGATATATTCTATCTAGAGGTGGGTATATTCTATCTAGAGGTGGTTATATTCTATCTGAGGTGGGTATATTCTATCTAGAGGTGGGTATATTCTATCTAGAGGTGGGTATATTCTATCTAGAGGTGGGTATATTCTATCTAGAGGTGGGTATATTCTATCTAGAGGTTGGTATATTCTATCTAGAAGTGGGTATATTCTATCTAGAGGTGGGTATATTCTATCTAGAGGTGGGTGTATTCTATCTAGAGGAGGGTATATTCTATCTAGAGGTGGGTATATTCTATCTAGAGGTGGGTATATTCTATCTAGAGGTGGGTATATTCTATCTAGAGGTGGGTATATTCTATCTAGAGGTGGGATATATTCTATCTAGAGGTGGGATATATTCTATCTAGAGGTGGGATATATTCTATCTAGAGGTGGGTTATATTCTATCTAGAGGTGGGTATATTCTATCTAGAGGTGGGATATATTCTATCTAGAGGTGGGATATATTCTATCTAGAGGTGGGATATATTCTATCTAGAGGTGGGTATATTCTATCTGAGGTGGGTATATTCTATCTAGAGGTGGGATATATTCTATCTAGAGGTGGGATATATTCTATCTGAGGTGGGTATATTCTATCTAGAGGTTGATCCAACGAAAGGGCAGGTTAAAAAACTTCTTATGGCTGCAGCGGCAGTATTGAGTAGCTTGGATAAAAGGTGCCCATTTCAAACGTCCTCGTACTCAATTCTTGCTTGGACAATATGCATATTATTATTACTATTGGATAGAAAACACTCTCAAGTTTCTAAAACCGTTTGAATTATATCTGTGAGTAAAACAGAACTCATTTTGCAGCAAACTTCCTGTCAGAAAGTGAAAAAATTGAAATCGAGGCTCTGTTCCAGGGCCTCCCTAATCGTTTGCTTGAAATCTGTTAGTATACATGCACTTCATACGCCTTCCACTAGATGTCAATAGGCGGTGAGAGGTGAAATGGGGTCTCTAGCTCTTTCTATGGTCAAAAGAGAGAGCTTGGAATGACAGGACCCCAAATTCCTTTGTTCAGGAAGACGCGGAAAGGACTTCCGCATTGGCTTCTGAAAAGCTTTTGTTATTGTCAGGACCCGGTGTGAGAATCAGTCACTAATAGTCGGCAGAACCCAGAAGATGAGGCAGACACAGCAGTACTAGAGACGGTGGTTTAATCAAGGTAAAAGATCTTCAGGCAAAAAATATAAATCCACAACGTCAAAAGTAAAGCCAAGTGAAAAAATGGATATCCTCCAAAATACAATGAAAATCCACAAAGTGGTAAGAACAGCAGGGAAAAACAAACCTCAAAAGACTAATAAAAAATAAACAAGAACAAAACCAGAGTACCTCTGGAAAATCCAACAAGAGAAATATATGTTCACAGCATGGCTGGGGCTGGGTGCCAACATACAAACACAGAGCAAAGAACTGAGGGACAATAATGGTTTAAATACCTACAAGGAAATGAGGCACAGGTGAAAACAATAACTAGAAGGTAAAAAAACAAAAGGTTCAAAAAGGCGCAATAGGGACATCTAGTGGCCAAAACCTGAATAGTCCTGGCCAAAACCTGACAGTTATAGACGGCAAATATCTCTGGCTTTGATTTTATTTGATAAATGTGACAATATCATCGTAAAGTATGTTTTTTCAATATAGTTTAATCAGATTATTGAAGTTTTTTGGGGAGTTTGGCGTGTTCCGTTCTCTGTGTTTGTTGACGATGGACAGCTTCGCGCCACTTGGCAAGTTTTGCTTGCTCATTCGAGAGGGAAAAAGGACATTCTAAATCCAAACAACGATTGTTCTGGACAAAGGACCACTTGTACAAGATTCTGATGGAAGCTCAACAAAAGTAGGACCCATTTACGATGTTATTTCCTATTTCTATCGAAAATGTGTTGTGTTTTCCGCCTTGAGTTTTGGCGCTGTCTCGCTATAACGTAAGCTGCATGTTGTACTAAAGTTCTTTTTAGAATTCTAACACGGCGATTGCATTAAGAACTAATGTATCTATCATTTGCTGTACAACAAGTATTTTTTAGTAACGTTTATGATTAGTTATTTGGTCAGAATAGGTGAGTGTCAGAAATATATCCGGAGATTCTGGAAAATATTTGCTACGTTTTCACATTGTATAACCACGGATTTCAGCTCTAAATATGCACATTTTCGAACAAAACATAAGTGTATTGTATAACCTGATGTTATAGGACTGTCATCTGATGAAGTTTGTCCAGGTTAGTGAAAAATTGTATATCTTTTGCTGTTTTTTTGCGATCGCTAACTTTTGCTGCTGATAAATGGGTTGTGTTTTTGGCTATTGTGGTAAGCTAATATAATGCTATATTGTGTTTTGGCTGTAAAACACTTAAAGAATCGGAAATATTGGCTGGATTCACAAAATGAATCATGAATGAATCTGATCTAGTAACCTGATCTAGTATCTTGATCTAGTAACCTGATCTAGTATCCTGATCTAGAAACCTGATCTAGTAACCTGATCTAGTAACCTGATCTAGTATCCTGATCTAGTAACCTGATCTAGAATCCTGATCTAGTATCCTGATCTAGTATCTTCACTAGTAACATGATCTAGTAACCTGATCTAGTATCTTGATCTAGTAACCTGATCTAGTATTCTGATCTAGTAACGTGATCTAGTATCCTGATCTAGTATCCTGATCTAGTATCCTGATCTAGTATCCTGATCTAGTATCCTGAACTAGAATCCTGATCTAGTAACCTGATCTAGTAACCTGATCTAGTAACCTGAACTAGTATCCTGATCTAGTAACCTGATCTAGTAACCTGAACTAGTACCCTGATCTAGGAACCTGATATAGTAACCTGATGTAGTATCCTGATCTAGTAACCTGATCTAGTAACCTGATCTAGTAACCTGATCTAGTATTCTGATCTAGTAACGTGATCTAGTATCCTGATCTAGTATCCTGATCTAGTATCCTGATCTAGTATCCTGATCTAGTATCCTGAACTAGAATCCTGATCTAGTAACCTGATCTAGTAACCTGATCTAGTAACCTGAACTAGTATCCTGATCTAGTAACCTGATCTAGTAACCTGAACTAGTATCCTGATCTAGTAACCTGAACTAGAATCCTGATCTAATAACCTGATCTAGTATCTTCACTAGTAACCTGATCTAGTAACCTGATCTAGTATCTTGATCTAGTAACCTGATCTAGTACCCTGATCTAGGAACCTGATATAGTAACCTGATGTAGTATCCTGATCTAGTAACCTGATCTAGTAACCTGATCTAGTAATCTGATCTAGTAGCCTGATCTAGTAATCTGATCTGGTAACCTGATCTAGTATCCTGATCTAGTTTCCTGATCTAGTATCCTGATCTAGTATCCTGATCTAGTATCTTCACTAGTAACCTGATCTAGTAAACTGATCTAGTAACCTGATATAGAATCCAGATCTAGTATCCTGATCTAGTATCTTCACTAGTAACTTGATCTAGTAACCTGATCTAGTAACCTGATCTAGTAACCTGATCTAGTAACCTGATCTAGTAACCTGATCTAGTTTCCTGATCTAGTAACCTGATCTAGAATCCTGATCTAGTATCCTGATCTAGTAACCTGATCTAGTATCCTGATCTAGTATCCTGATCTAGTAACCTGATCTAGTAACCTGATTTAGTATCTTGATCTAGTAACCTGATCTAGTACCCTGATCTAGGAAACTGATCTAGTAACCTGATCTAGTATCCTGATCTAGTAACCTGATCTAGTAACCTCATCTAGTAACCTGGTCTAGAATCCAGATCTAATATCAAGATCTAGTATCTTCACTAGTAACCTGATCTAGTAACCTGATCTAGTGTCTTGATCTAGTAACTTGATCTAGTAACCTGATCTAGTAGCCTGATCTAGTAACCTAGTCTAGTAGCCTGATCTAGTAGCCTGACAAGTATCCTGATCTAGTAACCTGATCTAGAATCCTGATCTAGTATCCTGATCTAGTAACCTGATCTAGTATCCTGATCTAGTATCCTGATCTAGTAACCTGATCTAGTAACCTGATTTAGTATCTTGATCTAGTAACCTGATCTAGTACCCTGATCTAGGAAACTGATCTAGTAACCTGATCTAGTATCCTGATCTAGTAACCTGATCTAGTAACCTCATCTAGTAACCTGGTCAAGAATCCAGATCTAATATCAAGATCTAGTATCTTCACTAGTAACCTGATCTAGTAACCTGATCTAGTGTCTTGATCTAGTAACTTGATCTAGTAACCTGATCTAGTAGCCTGATCTAGTAACCTAGTCTAGTAGCCTGATCTAGTAGCCTGACAAGTATCCTGATCTAGTAACCTGATCTAGTATCTTGATCTAGTAACCTGCTCTAGTATCCTGATCTAGTATCCTGATCTAGTAACCTAGTCTAGTATCCTGACAAGTATCCTTATCTAGTAACCTGATCTAGTAACCTGATCTAGTACCTTGATCTAGTAGCCTGATCTAGTAACCTAGTCTAGTAGCCTGATCTAGTAGCCTGACAGGTATCCTGATCTAGTAGCCTGACAAGTATCCTGATCTAGTAACCTGATCTAGTATCCTGATCTAGTATCCTGATCTAGTAACCTGATCTAGTAACCTGATCTAGTATCCTGACAAGTATCCTGATATAGTATCCTGATCTAGTATCCTGACGAGTATCCCAATCTAGTATCTTCACTAGTAACCTGATCTAGTAACCTGATCTAGTATCTTGATCTAGTAACCTGATCTAGTAGCCTGATATAGTAAGTTAGTCTAGTAGCCTGATCTAGTAGCCTGACAAGTATCCTGATCTAGTAACCTGATCTAGTAGCCTGATCTAGTAGCCTGATCTAGTAGCCTGATCTAGTAACCTGATGTAGTAACCTAGTTTAGTAGCCTGATCTAGTAGCCTGACAAGTATCCTGATCTAGTAACGTGATCTAGTATCCTGATCTAGTAACCTGATCTAGTATCCTGCTCTAGTAACCTGATCTAGAATCCTGATCTAGTAGCCTGATCTAGTAGCCTGACAAGTATCCTGATCTAGTAACGTGATCTAGTATCCTGATCTAGTAACCTGATCTAGTAGCCTGATCTAGTAACCTGATCTAATATCCTGATCTAGTAACCCCGTCTAGTAACCTTATCTAGTAACCTGGTCTAGTATCCTGATCTAGTAACCTAGTCTAGTAACCTGATCTAGTAGCCTGATCTAATATCCTGATCTAGTAACCTGATCTATTAACCTGATCTAATAACCTGATCTAGTAACCTGATCTAGTAACCTGATCTAGTAACCTGGTCTAGTGTCTTGATCTATTAACCTGATCTAGTATCCTGATCTAGTTACCTGATCTAGTAACCTGATCTTGTAACCTGATCTTGTATCCTAATCTAGTAACCTGACAAGTATCCTGATCTAGTAACCTGATCTAGTAACCTGACAAGTATCCTGATCTAGTAACCTGATCTAGTAACCTGATCTAGTATCCTGATCTAGTAACCTGATCTAGTATCCTGATCCAATAACCTAGTCTAGTATCCTGATCTAGTAACCTGATCTAGTAGCCTGATCTAGTAACCTAGTCTAGTAGCCTGATCTATTAGCCTGACAAGTATCCTGATCTAGTAGGCTGACAAGTATCCTGATCTAGTATCCTGATCTAGTATCCTAATCTAGTAACCTGATCTAGTAACCTGATCTAGTATCCTGACAAGTATCCTGATATAGTAACCTGATCTAGTAACCTAGTCTAGTATTCTGATCTAGTAACCTGATCTAGTAACCTGATCAAGTATCCTGATCTAGTAACCTGACATAGTAACCTGATCTAGTATCCTGATCTAGTATCCTGACGAGTATCCCGATCTAGTATCTTCACTAGTAACCTGATCTAGTAACCTGATCTAGTATCTTGATCTAGTAACCTGATCTAGTAACCTGATCTAGTAGCCTGATCTAGTAACCTAGTCTATTTGCCTGATCTAGTAGCCTGACAAGTATCCTGATCTAGTAACCTGATCTAGTATCCTGATCTAGTAGCCTGATCTAGTAGCGTGATCTAGTAACCTGATCTAGTAACCTGATCTAGTAACCTAGTCTAGTAGCCTGATCTAGTAGCCTGAGAAGTATCCTGATCTAGTAACCAGATCTAGTATCCTGATCTAGTAACCTGATCTAGTATCCTGATCTAGTAGCCTGATCTAGTAACCTGATCTAGTAACCTGATCTAGTAACCTGATCTAGTATCTTGATCTAGTAACCTGATCTAGTAACCTGATCTAGTAGCCTGATCTAGTAACCTAGTCTAGTAGCCTGATCTAGTATTCTGATCAAGTATATTGATCTAGTAGCCTGATCTAGTAGCCTGATCTAGTAACCTGATCTAGTAACCTGATCTAGATTCCTGATCTAGTATCCTGATCTAGTATCCTGATCTAGTAACCTGGTGTAGTATCCTGATCTAGTAGCCTGATCTAATATCCTGATCTAGTAACCTGATCTAGTCTCCTGATCTAGTAACGTAGTCTAGTATCCTGATCTAGTATCCTGATCTAATAACCTGATCTAGTAACCTGATCTAGTACCCTGATCTAGTAACCTGCTCTAGTGGATTGATCTAGTAACCTGATCTAGTATCCTGATCTAGAAACTTGATCTAGTAACCTGATCTTGTAACCTGATCTAGTATCCTGATCTAGTAATCTGGCAAGTACCCTGATCCAGTAACCTGATCTAGTAATCTGATCCAGTAACCTGATCTAGTAATCTGATCTAGTAACCTGATCTAGTATCCTGATCTAGTAACCTGATCTAGTATCCTGATCTAGTAACCCGATCTAGTAACCTGGTCTAGTTTCCTGATCTAGTAACCTGATCTAGTAACCTGATCTAGTAACCTGATCTAGTAACCTGATCTAGTAACCTGATCTAGTATCCTGATCTATTAACCTGATCTAGTGTCCTGATCTAGTAACCTGATCTAGTAACCTGATCTAGTGTCCTGATCTAGTAACCTGATCTAGTAACCTATTCTAGTAACCTGATATAGTAACTTGATCTGGTTTTCTGATCTAGTAGCCTGACTAGTAACCTAGTCTAGTAACCTGATCTAGTATCCTGATCTAGTAACCTGATCTAGTATCCTGATCTAGTAACCTGATCTAGTAACCTGATCTAGTAACCCGATCATATTAACAAGGTCTAGTAACCTGATCGAGCAGCCTGATATAGTAACCTGATCTAGTATCCTGATCTATTAGCCTAGTCTAGTAACCTGATCTAGTAAATTGATGTAGTTTCCTGGTCTAGTAACCTGACTAGTAACGTAGTCTAGTAACCTGATCTAGTAACCTGATCTAGTAATCTAGTCTAGTAACCTGATCTAGTAAATTGATCGAGTTTCCTGATCTAGTAGCCTGACTAGTAACCTAGTCTAGTAACCTGATCTAGTAACCTGATCTAGCAACCTAGTCTAGTAACCTGATCTACTATCCCGATCTAGTAACCTAATCTAGTATCCTGATCTAGTAACATAATCTAGTATCCTGATCTAGTAACCTGATCTATTAACCTGATCTAGTAACCTACTCTAGTAACCTGATCTAGTAACCTGATCTAGTAACCTAATCTAGTATCCTGATCCAGTAACCTGATCTAGTAACCTAATCTAGTATCCTGATCTAGTAACCTGATCTATTAACCTGATCTAGTAACCTGATCTAGTAACCTGATCTAGTAATCTGATCTAGTAACCTGATCTAGTAACCTGATCTAGTATCCTGATCTAGTAACCTAGTCTAGTAACGTGATCTAGTAACCTGATCTAGTAACCTAAACGAGTATCCTGATCTATTAACCTGATCTAGTAACCTGATCTAGTATCCTGATCTAGTAGCCTGATCTAGTAGCCTGATCTAGTAACCTGATCTAGTATCCTGATCTAGTAACCTAGTCTTGTAACCTGATCTAGTATGCTGATCTAGTAGCCTGATCTAGTAACCTGATCTAGTAAGCTGATCTAGTAACCTAGTCTAGTAGCCTGATCTAGTAGCCTGAGAAGTATCCTGATCTAGTAACCAGATCTAGTATCCTGATCTAGTAACCTGATCTAGTATCCTGATCTAGTAGCCTGATCTAGTAGCCTGATCTAGTAACCTGATCTAGTAACCTGATCTAGTATCTTGATCTAGTAACCTGATCTAGTAACCTGATCTAGTAGCCTGATCTAGTAACCTAGTCTAGTAGCCTGATCTAATATTCTGATCTATTATATTGATCTAGTAGCCTGATCTAGTAGCCTGATCTAGTAACCTGATCTAGTAACCTGATCTAGATTCCTGATCTAGTATCCTGATCGAGTATCCTGATCTAGTAACCTGGTCTAGTATCCTGATCTAGTAACCTGATCTAGTAGCCTCATCTAATATCCTGATCTAGTAACCTGATCTAGTATCCTGATCTAGTAACGTAGTCTAGTATCCTGATCTAGTAACCTGATCTAATAACCTGATCTAGTAACCTGATCTAGTACCCTGATCTAGTAACCTGCTCTAGTGGCTTGATCTAGTAACCTGATCTAGTATCCTGATCTAGAAACCTGATCTAGGAACCTGATCTTGTAACCTGATCTAGTATCCTGATCTAGTAATCTGGCAAGTACCCTGATCCAGTAACCTGATCTAGTAATCTGATCCAGTAACCTGATCTAGTAATCTGATCTAGTAACCTGATCTAGTAACCTGATCTAGTATCCTGATCTAGTAACCCGATCTAGTAACCTGGTCTAGTTTCCTGATCTAGTAACCTGATCTAGTAACCTGATCTAGTAACCTGATCTAGTATCCTGATCTATTAACCTGATCTAGTGTCCTGATCTAGTGTCCTGATCTAGTAACCTGATCTAGTGTCCTGATCTAGTAACCTGATCTAGTAACCTAGTCTAGTAACCTGATCTAGTATCCTGATCTAGTAACCTGATCTAGTATCCTGATCTAGTAACCTGATCTAGTAACCTGATCTAGTATCCTGATCTAGTAACCCGATCATATTAACAAGGTCTAGTAACCTGATCTAGCAGCCTGATATAGTAACCTGATCTAGTATCCTGATCTATTAGCCTAGTCTAGTAACCTGATCTAGTAAATTGATCTAGTTTCCTGGTCTAGTAACCTGACTAGTAACCTAGTCTAGTAACCTGATCTAGTAACCTGATCTAGTAATCTAGTCTAGTAACCTGATCTAGTAAATTGATCTAGTTTCCTGATCTAGTAGCCTGACTAGTAACCTAGTCTAGTAACCTGATCTAGTAACCTGATCTAGCAACCTAGTCTAGTAACCTGATCTACTATCCCGATCTAGTAACCTAATCTAGTTTCCTGATCTAGTAACCTAATCTAGTATCCTGATCTAGTAACCTGATCTATTAACCTGATCTAGTAACCTATTCTAGTAACCTGATCTAGTAACCTGATCTAGTAACCTAATCTAGTATCCTGATCCAGTAACCTGATCTAGTAACCTAATCTAGTATCCTGATCTAGTAACCTGATCTATTAACCTGATCTAGTAACTCGATCTAGTAACCTGATCTAGTAATCTGATCTAGTAACCTGATCTAGTAACCTGATCTAGTATCCTGATCTAGTAATCCGATCATATTAACAAGGTCTAGTAACCTGATCTAGCAGCCTGATATAGTAACCTGATCTAGTATCCTGATCTATTAGCCTAGTCTAGTAACCTGATCTAGTAAATTGATCTAGTTTCCTGGTCTAGTAACCTGACTAGTAACCTAGTCTAGTAACCTGATCTAGTAACCTGATCTAGTAATCTAGTCTAGTAACCTGATCTAGTAAATTGATCTAGTTTCCTGATCTAGTAGCCTGACTAGTAACCTAGTCTAGTAACCTGATCTAGTAACCTGATCTAGCAACCTAGTCTAGTAACCTGATCTACTATCCCGATCTAGTAACCTAATCTAGTATCCTGGTCTAGTAACCTAATCTAGTATCCTGATCTAGTAACCTGATCTATTAACCTGATCTAGTAACCTATTCTAGTAACCTGATCTAGTAACCTGATCTAGTAACCTAATCTAGTATCCTGATCCAGTAACCTGATCTAGTAACCTAATCTAGTATCCTGATCTAGTAACCTGATCTATTAACCTGATCTAGTAACTCGATCTAGTAACCTGATCTAGTAATCTGATCTAGTAACCTGATCTAGTAACCTGATCTAGTATCCTGATCTAGTAACCTAGTCTAGTAACGTGATCTAGTAACCTGATCTAGTAACCTAAACGAGTATCCTGATCTATTAACCTGATCTAGTAACCTGATCTAGTATCCTGATCTAGTAGCCTGATCTAGTAGCCTGATCTAGTAACCTGATCTAGTATCCTGATCTAGTAACCTAGTCTTGTAACCTGATCTAGTAGCCTGATCTAGTAACCTGATCTAGTAGCCTGACTAGTAACCTGATCTAGTAGCCTGATCTAGTAACCTGATCTAGTAGCCTGACTAGTAACCTGATCTAGTATCCTGATCTAGTAACCTGATCTAGTAGCCTGACTAGTATCCTCAAGATTCCTAGATGCCCTTCTAGACTCCGTCCACCTACCCAAGGATGTCAGAGTACAAAAATTTGTTAACCACCTAACTGAGGAACTCAATGTAACCTTGCGTAATACCCAAGATGCAGTCGCACCTCTAAAAACAAAAAACACTTGTCATAAGAAACTCGCGTCCTGGCTTGTGAAGGTGGTAAATTACCTTTTAATGGTGTCTGACCGAGGCTCTGCATCTGTTCTCGTGCTCCTAGACCTTAGTGATGCTTTTGATACCATCGATCACCACATTCTTTTGGAGAGATTGGAAACCCACATTGGTCGACACGGACAAGTTCTGGCCTGGTTTAGATCTTATCTGTAGGAAAGATATCAGTTTGTCTCTGTAGATGGTTTGTCCTCTGACAAATCAACTGTAAATGTCGGTGTTCCTCAAGGCTCCGTTTTAGGACCACTATTGTTTTCACTATATATTTTACCTCTTGGTGATGTCATCCGGAAACATAATGTTAACTTTCACTGCTATGCGGACGACACACAGCTGTACATTTCAATGAAACATGGTGAAGCCCCAAAATTGCCCTCACTAGAAGCCTGTGTTTCAGACATAAGGAAGTGGATGGCTGAAAACGTTCTACTTTTAAACTCGGACAAAACAGAGATGCTTGTTCTAGGTCCCAAAAAACAAAGAGATCTTCTGTTAAATCTGACAATTCATCTTGATGGTTGTAGAGTCATCTCAAATAAAACTGTGAAGGACCTCGGTGTTACTCTGGACCCTGATCTCTCTTTTGACGAACATATCAAATCTGTTTCAAGGACAGCTTTTTCCATCTACGTAACATTGCAAATATTAGAAACTTTCAGTACAAAAATTATGCAGAAAAATGAATATATGCTTTTGTTATTTAAAGATTAGACTACTGCAATGCTCTACTTTCCCGGCTACCCTAAAAAGCACTAAATAAACTTCAGTTAGTGCTAAACACGGCTGCTGGAATCTTGACTAGATTCAAAAAATGTGATCATAGGCTAGGGATGATTTCAAGGTTTTACTGCTAACCTACAAAGCATTACATGGGCTTGCTCCTAACTATCGTTACGATGTGGTCCTGCCGTACATACCTACACGTACGCTACGGTCACAAGACGCAGGCCTCCTTTCTGTCCCGAGAATTTCTAAGCAAACAGCTGGAGGCAGGGCTTTCTCCTTCAGAGCTCCATTTTTAAGGAATGGTCTGCCTACCCATGTGAGAGAAGCAGACTCGGTCTCGAACTTGAAGTCTTTATTGAAGCCTCATCTCTTCAGTAGGTCTTATGATTGAGTGTAGTCTGGCCCAGGGGTGTGAAGGTGAACGGAAAGGCACTGGAGCAACGAAATGCCCTTGCTGTCTCTGCCTGGCCGGTTCCCCTCTCTCCACTGGGATTCTCTGCCTCTGACCCTATTACAGGGGTTGAGTCACTGGCTTACTGGTGCTCTTTCATGCCGTCCCTAGGAGGGGTGCGTCACTTGAGTGGGTTGAGTCGCTGTCCGGGTTGGCGCCTCCCCTTGACCCACCTAGCTGACTATGACTGAGATATGACCCACCTAGCTGACTATGACTGAGATATGACCCACCTAGCTGACTATGACTGAGATATCAGGTGACCCACCTAGCTGACTATGACTGAGATATGACCCACCTAGTTGACTATGACTGAGATATGTGGTGACCCACCTAGCTGACTATGACTGAGATATGTGGTGACCCACCTAGTTGACTATGACTGAGATATGTGGTGACCCACCTAGCTGACTATGACTGAGATATGACCCACCTTGCTGACTATGACTGAGATATGACCCACCTAGCTGACTATGACTGAGATATGTGGTGACCCACCTAGCTGACTATGACTGAGATATGTGGTGACCCACCTAGTTGACTATGACTGAGATATGTGGTGACCCACCTAGTTGACTATGACTGAGATATGTGGTGACCCACCTAGCTGACTATGACTGAGATATGTGGTGACCCACCTAGCTGACTATGACTGAGATATGTGGTGACCCACCTAGCTGACTATGACTGAGATATGATCCACCTAGTTGACTATGACTGAGATTTGACCCACCTAGCTGACTATGACTGAGATATGACCCACCTAGCTGACTATGACTGAGATATGACCCACCTAGTTGACTATGGCTGAGATATGACCCACCTAGCTGACTATGACTGAGATATGACCCACCTAGTTGACTATGACTGAGATATGACCCACCTAGCTGACTATGACTGAGATATGTGGTGACCCACCTAGCTGACTATGACTGAGATATGTGGTGACCCACCTAGCTGACTATCACTGAGATATGTGGTGACCCAACTAGCTGACTATGACTGAGATATGTGGTGACCCACCTAGCTGACTATGACTGAGATATGACCCACCTAGCTGACTATGACTGAGATATGACCCACCTAGTTGACTATGACTGAGATATGACCCACCTAGCTGACTATGACTGAGATATGTGGTGACCCACCTAGCTGACTATGACTGAGATATGACCCACCTAGCTGAATATGACTGAGATATGACCCACCTAGCTGACTATGACTGAGATATGTGGTGACCCACCTAGCTGACTATGACTGAGATATGTGGTGACCCACCTAGCTGACTATGACTGAGATATGACCCACCTAGCTGACTATGACTGAGATATGACCCACCTAGCTGACTATGACTGAGATATGTGGTGACCCACCTAGCTGACTATGACTGAGATATGTGGTGACCCACCTAGCTGACTATGACTGAGATATAACCCACCTAGCTGACTATGACTGAGATTTGACCCACCTAGTTGACTATGACTGAGATATGACCCACCTAGCTGACTATGACTGAGATATGTGGTGACCCACCTAGCTGACTATGACTGAGATATGACCCACCTAGCTGACTATGACTGAGATATGTGGTGACCCACCTAGCTGACTATGACTGAGATATGTGGTGACCCACCTAGCTGACTATGACTGAGATATGACCCACCTAGCTGACTATGACTGAGATATGACCCACCTAGCTGACTATGACTGAGATATGACCCACCTAGCTGACTATGACTGAGATATGTGGTGACCCACCTAGCTGACTATGACTGAGATATGACCCACCTAGCTGACTATGGCTGAGATATGTGGTGACCCACCTAGTTGACTATGACTGAGATATGACCCACCTAGCTGACTATGACTGAGATATGTGGTGACCCACCTAGCTGACTATGACTGAGATATGTGGTGACCCACCTAGTTGACTATGACTGAGATATGACCCACCTAGCTGACTATGACTGAGATATGACCCACCTAGTTGACTATGACTGAGATATGACCCACCTAGCTGACTATGACTGAGATATGACCCACCTAGCTGACTATGACTGAGATATGACCCACCTAGTTGACTATGACTGAGATATGACCCACCTAGCTGACTATGACTGAGATATGTGGTGACCCACCTAGCTGACTATGACTGAGATATGACCCACCTAGCTGACTATGACTGAGATATGACCCACCTAGCTGACTATGACTGAGATATGACCCACCTAGCTGACTTTGACTGAGATATGTGGTGACCCACCTAGCTGACTATGACTGAGATATGACCCACCTAGCTGACTATGACTGAGATATGACCCACCTAGCTGACAATGACTGAGATATCAGGTGACCCACCTAGCTGACTTTGACTGAGAGATTACCCACCTAGCTGACTATGACTGAGATATGACCCAGCTAGCTGACTATGACTGAGATATGTGGTGACCCACCTAGCTGACTATGACTGAGATATGTGGTGACCCACCTAGCTGACTATGACTGAGATATGACCCACCTAGCTGACTATGACTGAGATATGACCCACCTAGCTGACTATGACTGAGATATGACCCACCTAGCTGAATATGACTGAGATATGTGGTGACCCACCTAGTTGACTATGACTGAGATATGACCCACCTAGCTGACTATGACTGAGATATGTGGTGACCCACCTAGCTGACTATGACTGAGATGTGTGGTGACCCACCTAGCTGACTATGACTGAGATATGACCCACCTAGCTGACTATGACTGAGATATGTGGTGACCCACCTAGCTGACTATGACTGAGATATGACCCACCTAGCTGACTATGACTGAGATATGACCCACCTAGCTGACTATGGCTGAGATATGTGGTGACCCACCTAGTTGACTATGACTGAGATATGACCCACCTAGCTGACTATGACTGAGATATGTGGTGACCCACCTAGCTGACTATGACTGAGATATGTGGTGACCCACCTAGTTGACTATGACTGAGATATGACCCACCTAGCTGACTATGACTGAGATATGACCCACCTAGTTGACTATGACTGAGATATGACCCACCTAGCTGACTATGACTGAGATATGACCCACCTTGCTGACTATGACTGAGATATGACCCACCTAGCTGACTATGACTGAGATATGTGGTGACCCACCTAGCTGACTATGACTGAGATATGTGGTGACCCACCTAGTTGACTATGACTGAGATATGTGGTGACCCACCTAGTTGACTATGACTGAGATATGTGGTGACCCACCTAGCTGACTATGACTGAGATATGTGGTGACCCACCTAGCTGACTATGACTGAGATATGTGGTGACCCACCTAGCTGACTATGACTGAGATATGATCCACCTAGTTGACTATGACTGAGATTTGACCCACCTAGCTGACTATGACTGAGATATGACCCACCTAGCTGACTATGACTGAGATATGACCCACCTAGTTGACTATGGCTGAGATATGACCCACCTAGCTGACTATGACTGAGATATGACCCACCTAGTTGACTATGACTGAGATATGACCCACCTAGCTGACTATGACTGAGATATGTGGTGACCCACCTAGCTGACTATGACTGAGATATGTGGTGACCCACCTAGCTGACTATCACTGAGATATGTGGTGACCCACCTAGCTGACTATGACTGAGATATGTGGTGACCCACCTAGCTGACTATGACTGAGATATGACCCACCTAGCTGACTATGACTGAGATATGACCCACCTAGCTGACTATGACTGAGATATGACCCACCTAGTTGACTATGACTGAGATATGACCCACCTAGCTGACTATGACTGATATATGACCCACCTAGCTGACTATGACTGAGATATGACCCACCTAGTTGACTATGACTGAGATATGACCCACCTAGCTGAATATGACTGAGATATGTGGTGACCCACCTAGTTGACTATGACTGAGATATGACCCACCTAGCTGACTATGACTGAGATATGTGGTGACCCACCTAGCTGACTATGACTGAGATATGTGGTGACCCACCTAGCTGACTATGACTGAGATATGACCCACCTAGCTGACTATGACTGAGATATGTGGTGACCCACCTAGCTGACTATGACTGAGATATGACCCACCTAGCTGACTATGACTGAGATATGTGGTGACCCACCTAGCTGACTATGACTGAGATATGACCCACCTAGCTGACTATGGCTGAGATATGTGGTGACCCACCTAGTTGACTATGACTGAGATATGACCCACCTAGCTGACTATGACTGAGATATGTGGTGACCCACCTAGCTGACTATGACTGAGATATGTGGTGACCCACCTAGTTGACTATGACTGAGATATGACCCACCTAGCTGACTATGACTGAGATATGACCCACCTAGTTGACTATGACTGAGATATGACCCACCTAGCTGACTATGACTGAGATATGACCCACCTAGCTGACTATGACTGAGATATGACCCACCTAGTTGACTATGACTGAGATATGACCCACCTAGCTGACTATGACTGAGATATGTGGTGACCCACCTAGCTGACTATGACTGAGATATGACCCACCTAGCTGACTATGACTGAGATATGACCCACCTAGCTGACTATGACTGAGATATGACCCACCTAGCTGACTTTGACTGAGATATGTGGTGACCCACCTAGCTGACTATGACTGAGATATGACCCACCTAGCTGACTATGACTGAGATATGACCCACCTAGCTGACAATGACTGAGATATCAGGTGACCCACCTAGCTGACTTTGACTGAGAGATTACCCACCTAGCTGACTATGACTGAGATATGACCCAGCTAGCTGACTATGACTGAGATATGTGGTGACCCACCTAGCTGACTATGACTGAGATATGTGGTGACCCACCTAGCTGACTATGACTGAGATATGACCCACCTAGCTGACTATGACTGAGATATGACCCACCTAGCTGACTATGACTGAGATATGACCCACCTAGCTGAATATGACTGAGATATGTGGTGACCCACCTAGCTGACTATGACTGAGATATGACCCACCTAGCTGACTATGACTGAGATATGACCCACCTAGCTGACTATGACTGAGATATGACCCACCTAGCTGAATATGACTGAGATATGTGGTGACCCACCTAGCTGACTATGACTGAGATATGACCCACCTAGCTGACTATGACTGAGATATGTGGTGACCCACCTAGCTGACTATGACTGAGATATGACCCACCTAGCTGACTATGACTGAGATATGTGGTGACCCACCTAGCTGACTATGACTGAGATATGTGGTGACCCACCTAGCTGACTATGACTGAGATATGACCCACCTAGCTGACTATGACTGAGATATGTGGTGACCCACCTAGCTGACTATGACTGAGATATGACCCACCTAGCTGACTATGACTGAGATATGTGGTGACCCACCTAGCTGACTATGACTGAGATATGACCCACCTAGCTGACTATGGCTGAGATATGTGGTGACCCACCTAGTTGACTATGACTGAGATATGACCCACCTAGCTGACTATGACTGAGATATGTGGTGACCCACCTAGCTGACTATGACTGAGATATGTGGTGACCCACCTAGTTGACTATGACTGAGATATGACCCACCTAGCTGACTATGACTGAGATATGACCCACCTAGTTGACTATGACTGAGATATGACCCACCTAGCTGACTATGACTGAGATATGACCCACCTAGCTGACTATGACTGAGATATGACCCACCTAGTTGACTATGACTGAGATATGACCCACCTAGCTGACTATGACTGAGATATGTGGTGACCCACCTAGCTGACTATGACTGAGATATGACCCACCTAGCTGACTATGACTGAGATATGACCCACCTAGCTGACTATGACTGAGATATGACCCACCTAGCTGACTTTGACTGAGATATGTGGTGACCCACCTAGCTGACTATGACTGAGATATGACCCACCTAGCTGACTATGATTGAGATATGACCCACCTAGCTGACAATGACTGAGATATCAGGTGACCCACCTAGCTGACTTTGACTGAGAGATTACCCACCTAGCTGACTATGACTGAGATATGACCCAGCTAGCTGACTATGACTGAGATATGTGGTGACCCACCTAGCTGACTATGACTGAGATATGTGGTGACCCACCTAGCTGACTATGACTGAGATATGACCCACCTAGCTGACTATGACTGAGATATGACCCACCTAGCTGACTATGACTGAGATATGACCCACCTAGCTGAATATGACTGAGATATGTGGTGACCCACCTAGTTGACTATGACTGAGATATGACCCACCTAGCTGACTATGACTGAGATATGTGGTGACCCACCTAGCTGACTATGACTGAGATGTGTGGTGACCCACCTAGCTGACTATGACTGAGATATGACCCACCTAGCTGACTATGACTGAGATATGTGGTGACCCACCTAGCTGACTATGACTGAGATATGACCCACCTAGCTGACTATGACTGAGATATGTGGTGACCCACCTAGCTGACTATGACTGAGATATGACCCACCTAGCTGACTATGGCTGAGATATGTGGTGACCCACCTAGTTGACTATGACTGAGATATGACCCACCTAGCTGACTATGACTGAGATATGTGGTGACCCACCTAGCTGACTATGACTGAGATATGTGGTGACCCACCTAGTTGACTATGACTGAGATATGACCCACCTAGCTGACTATGACTGAGATATGACCCACCTAGTTGACTATGACTGAGATATGACCCACCTAGCTGACTATGACTGAGATATGACCCACCTTGCTGACTATGACTGAGATATGACCCACCTAGCTGACTATGACTGAGATATGTGGTGACCCACCTAGCTGACTATGACTGAGATATGTGGTGACCCACCTAGTTGACTATGACTGAGATATGTGGTGACCCACCTAGTTGACTATGACTGAGATATGTGGTGACCCACCTAGCTGACTATGACTGAGATATGTGGTGACCCACCTAGCTGACTATGACTGAGATATGTGGTGACCCACCTAGCTGACTATGACTGAGATATGATCCACCTAGTTGACTATGACTGAGATTTGACCCACCTAGCTGACTATGACTGAGATATGACCCACCTAGCTGACTATGACTGAGATATGACCCACCTAGTTGACTATGGCTGAGATATGACCCACCTAGCTGACTATGACTGAGATATGACCCACCTAGTTGACTATGACTGAGATATGACCCACCTAGCTGACTATGACTGAGATATGTGGTGACCCACCTAGCTGACTATGACTGAGATATGTGGTGACCCACCTAGCTGACTATCACTGAGATATGTGGTGACCCACCTAGCTGACTATGACTGAGATATGTGGTGACCCACCTAGCTGACTATGACTGAGATATGACCCACCTAGCTGACTATGACTGAGATATGACCCACCTAGCTGACTATGACTGAGATATGACCCACCTAGTTGACTATGACTGAGATATGACCCACCTAGCTGACTATGACTGATATATGACCCACCTAGCTGACTATGACTGAGATATGACCCACCTAGTTGACTATGACTGAGATATGACCCACCTAGCTGAATATGACTGAGATATGTGGTGACCCACCTAGTTGACTATGACTGAGATATGACCCACCTAGCTGACTATGACTGAGATATGTGGTGACCCACCTAGCTGACTATGACTGAGATATGTGGTGACCCACCTAGCTGACTATGACTGAGATATGACCCACCTAGCTGACTATGACTGAGATATGTGGTGACCCACCTAGCTGACTATGACTGAGATATGACCCACCTAGCTGACTATGACTGAGATATGTGGTGACCCACCTAGCTGACTATGACTGAGATATGACCCACCTAGCTGACTATGGCTGAGATATGTGGTGACCCACCTAGTTGACTATGACTGAGATATGACCCACCTAGCTGACTATTACTGAGATATGTGGTGACCCACCTAGCTGACTATGACTGAGATATGTGGTGACCCACCTAGTTGACTATGACTGAGATATGACCCACCTAGCTGACTATGACTGAGATATGACCCACCTAGTTGACTATGACTGAGATATGACCCACCTAGCTGACTATGACTGAGATATGACCCACCTAGCTGACTATGACTGAGATATGACCCACCTAGTTGACTATGACTGAGATATGACCCACCTAGCTGACTATGACTGAGATATGTGGTGACCCACCTAGCTGACTATGACTGAGATATGACCCACCTAGCTGACTATGACTGAGATATGACCCACCTAGCTGACTATGACTGAGATATGACCCACCTAGCTGACTTTGACTGAGATATGTGGTGACCCACCTAGCTGACTATGACTGAGATATGACCCACCTAGCTGACTATGACTGAGATATGACCCACCTAGCTGACAATGACTGAGATATCAGGTGACCCACCTAGCTGACTTTGACTGAGAGATTACCCACCTAGCTGACTATGACTGAGATATGACCCAGCTAGCTGACTATGACTGAGATATGTGGTGACCCACCTAGCTGACTATGACTGAGATATGTGGTGACCCACCTAGCTGACTATGACTGAGATATGACCCACCTAGCTGACTATGACTGAGATATGACCCACCTAGCTGACTATGACTGAGATATGACCCACCTAGCTGAATATGACTGAGATATGTGGTGACCCACCTAGTTGACTATGACTGAGATATGACCCACCTAGCTGACTATGACTGAGATATGTGGTGACCCACCTAGCTGACTATGACTGAGATGTGTGGTGACCCACCTAGCTGACTATGACTGAGATATGACCCACCTAGCTGACTATGACTGAGATATGTGGTGACCCACCTAGCTGACTATGACTGAGATATGACCCACCTAGCTGACTATGACTGAGATATGTGGTGACCCACCTAGCTGACTATGACTGAGATATGACCCACCTAGCTGACTATGGCTGAGATATGTGGTGACCCACCTAGTTGACTATGACTGAGATATGACCCACCTAGCTGACTATGACTGAGATATGTGGTGACCCACCTAGCTGACTATGACTGAGATATGTGGTGACCCACCTAGTTGACTATGACTGAGATATGACCCACCTAGCTGACTATGACTGAGATATGACCCACCTAGTTGACTATGACTGAGATATGACCCACCTAGCTGACTATGACTGAGATATGACCCACCTTGCTGACTATGACTGAGATATGACCCACCTAGCTGACTATGACTGAGATATGTGGTGACCCACCTAGCTGACTATGACTGAGATATGTGGTGACCCACCTAGTTGACTATGACTGAGATATGTGGTGACCCACCTAGTTGACAATGACTGAGATATGTGGTGACCCACCTAGCTGACTATGACTGAGATATGTGGTGACCCACCTAGCTGACTATGACTGAGATATGTGGTGACCCACCTAGCTGACTATGACTGAGATATGATCCACCTAGTTGACTATGACTGAGATTTGACCCACCTAGCTGACTATGACTGAGATATGACCCACCTAGCTGACTATGACTGAGATATGACCCACCTAGTTGACTATGGCTGAGATATGACCCACCTAGCTGACTATGACTGAGATATGACCCACCTAGTTGACTATGACTGAGATATGACCCACCTAGCTGACTATGACTGAGATATGTGGTGACCCACCTAGCTGACTATGACTGAGATATGTGGTGACCCACCTAGCTGACTATCACTGAGATATGTGGTGACCCACCTAGCTGACTATGACTGAGATATGTGGTGACCCACCTAGCTGACTATGACTGAGATATGACCCACCTAGCTGACTATGACTGAGATATGACCCACCTAGTTGACTATGACTGAGATATGACCCACCTAGCTGACTATGACTGAGATATGTGGTGACCCACCTAGCTGACTATGACTGAGATATGACCCACCTAGCTGAATATGACTGAGATATGACCCACCTAGCTGACTATGACTGAGATATGTGGTGACCCACCTAGCTGACTATGACTGAGATATGTGGTGACCCACCTAGCTGACTATGACTGAGATATGACCCACCTAGCTGACTATGACTGAGATATGTGGTGACCCACCTAGCTGACTATGACTGACATATGTGGTGACCCACCTAGCTGACTATGACTGAGATATGACCCACCTAGCTGACTATGACTGAGATTTGACCCACCTAGTTGACTATGACTGAGATATGACCCACCTAGCTGACTATGACTGAGATATGTGGTGACCCACCTAGCTGACTATGACTGAGATATGACCCACCTAGCTGACTATGACTGAGATATGTGGTGACCCACCTAGCTGACTATGACTGAGATATGACCCACCTAGCTGACTATGGCTGAGATATGTGGTGACCCACCTAGTTGACTATGACTGAGATATGACCCACCTAGCTGACTATGACTGAGATATGTGGTGACCCACCTAGCTGACTATGACTGAGATATGTGGTGACCCACCTAGTTGACTATGACTGAGATATGACCCACCTAGCTGACTATGACTGAGATATGACCCACCTAGTTGACTATGACTGAGATATGACCCACCTAGCTGACTATGACTGAGATATGACCCACCTAGCTGACTATGACTGAGATATGACCCACCTAGTTGACTATGACTGAGATATGACCCACCTAGCTGACTATGACTGAGATATGTGGTGACCCACCTAGCTGACTATGACTGAGATATGACCCACCTAGCTGACTATGACTGAGATATGACCCACCTAGCTGACTATGACTGAGATATGACCCACCTAGCTGACTTTGACTGAGATATGTGGTGACCCACCTAGCTGACTATGACTGAGATATGACCCACCTAGCTGACTATGACTGAGATATGACCCACCTAGCTGACAATGACTGAGATATCAGGTGACCCACCTAGCTGACTTTGACTGAGAGATTACCCACCTAGCTGACTATGACTGAGATATGACCCAGCTAGCTGACTATGACTGAGATATGTGGTGACCCACCTAGCTGACTATGACTGAGATATGTGGTGACCCACCTAGCTGACTATGACTGAGATATGACCCACCTAGCTGACTATGACTGAGATATGACCCACCTAGCTGACTATGACTGAGATATGACCCACCTAGCTGAATATGACTGAGATATGTGGTGACCCACCTAGTTGACTATGACTGAGATATGACCCACCTAGCTGACTATGACTGAGATATGTGGTGACCCACCTAGCTGACTATGACTGAGATGTGTGGTGACCCACCTAGCTGACTATGACTGAGATATGACCCACCTAGCTGACTATGACTGAGATATGTGGTGACCCACCTAGCTGACTATGACTGAGATATGACCCACCTAGCTGACTATGACTGAGATATGTGGTGACCCACCTAGCTGACTATGACTGAGATATGACCCACCTAGCTGACTATGGCTGAGATATGTGGTGACCCACCTAGTTGACTATGACTGAGATATGACCCACCTAGCTGACTATGACTGAGATATGTGGTGACCCACCTAGCTGACTATGACTGAGATATGTGGTGACCCACCTAGTTGACTATGACTGAGATATGACCCACCTAGCTGACTATGACTGAGATATGACCCACCTAGTTGACTATGACTGAGATATGACCCACCTAGCTGACTATGACTGAGATATGACCCACCTTGCTGACTATGACTGAGATATGACCCACCTAGCTGACTATGACTGAGATATGTGGTGACCCACCTAGCTGACTATGACTGAGATATGTGGTGACCCACCTAGCTGACTATGACTGAGATATGACCCACCTAGCTGACTATGGCTGAGATATGTGGTGACCCACCTAGTTGACTATGACTGAGATATGACCCACCTAGCTGACTATGACTGAGATATGTGGTGACCCACCTAGCTGACTATGACTGAGATATGTGGTGACCCACCTAGTTGACTATGACTGAGATATGACCCACCTAGCTGACTATGACTGAGATATGACCCACCTAGTTGACTATGACTGAGATATGACCCACCTAGCTGACTATGACTGAGATATGACCCACCTAGCTGACTATGACTGAGATATGACCCACCTAGTTGACTATGACTGAGATATGACCCACCTAGCTGACTATGACTGAGATATGTGGTGACCCACCTAGCTGACTATGACTGAGATATGACCCACCTAGCTGACTATGACTGAGATATGACCCACCTAGCTGACTATGACTGAGATATGACCCACCTAGCTGACTTTGACTGAGATATGTGGTGACCCACCTAGCTGACTATGACTGAGATATGACCCACCTAGCTGACTATGACTGAGATATGACCCACCTAGCTGACAATGACTGAGATATCAGGTGACCCACCTAGCTGACTTTGACTGAGAGATTACCCACCTAGCTGACTATGACTGAGATATGACCCAGCTAGCTGACTATGACTGAGATATGTGGTGACCCACCTAGCTGACTATGACTGAGATATGTGGTGACCCACCTAGCTGACTATGACTGAGATATGACCCACCTAGCTGACTATGACTGAGATATGACCCACCTAGCTGACTATGACTGAGATATGACCCACCTAGCTGAATATGACTGAGATATGTGGTGACCCACCTAGTTGACTATGACTGAGATATGACCCACCTAGCTGACTATGACTGAGATATGTGGTGACCCACCTAGCTGACTATGACTGAGATGTGTGGTGACCCACCTAGCTGACTATGACTGAGATATGACCCACCTAGCTGACTATGACTGAGATATGTGGTGACCCACCTAGCTGACTATGACTGAGATATGACCCACCTAGCTGACTATGACTGAGATATGTGGTGACCCACCTAGCTGACTATGACTGAGATATGACCCACCTAGCTGACTATGGCTGAGATATGTGGTGACCCACCTAGTTGACTATGACTGAGATATGACCCACCTAGCTGACTATGACTGAGATATGTGGTGACCCACCTAGCTGACTATGACTGAGATATGTGGTGACCCACCTAGTTGACTATGACTGAGATATGACCCACCTAGCTGACTATGACTGAGATATGACCCACCTAGTTGACTATGACTGAGATATGACCCACCTAGCTGACTATGACTGAGATATGACCCACCTTGCTGACTATGACTGAGATATGACCCACCTAGCTGACTATGACTGAGATATGTGGTGACCCACCTAGCTGACTATGACTGAGATATGTGGTGACCCACCTAGTTGACTATGACTGAGATATGTGGTGACCCACCTAGTTGACTATGACTGAGATATGTGGTGACCCACCTAGCTGACTATGACTGAGATATGTGGTGACCCACCTAGCTGACTATGACTGAGATATGTGGTGACCCACCTAGCTGACTATGACTGAGATATGATCCACCTAGTTGACTATGACTGAGATTTGACCCACCTAGCTGACTATGACTGAGATATGACCCACCTAGCTGACTATGACTGAGATATGACCCACCTAGTTGACTATGGCTGAGATATGACCCACCTAGCTGACTATGACTGAGATATGACCCACCTAGTTGACTATGACTGAGATATGACCCACCTAGCTGACTATGACTGAGATATGTGGTGACCCACCTAGCTGACTATGACTGAGATATGTGGTGACCCACCTAGCTGACTATCACTGAGATATGTGGTGACCCACCTAGCTGACTATGACTGAGATATGTGGTGACCCACCTAGCTGACTATGACTGAGATATGACCCACCTAGCTGACTATGACTGAGATATGACCCACCTAGTTGACTATGACTGAGATATGACCCACCTAGCTGACTATGACTGAGATATGTGGTGACCCACCTAGCTGACTATGACTGAGATATGACCCACCTAGCTGAATATGACTGAGATATGACCCACCTAGCTGACTATGACTGAGATATGTGGTGACCCACCTAGCTGACTATGACTGAGATATGTGGTGACCCACCTAGCTGACTATGACTGAGATATGACCCACCTAGCTGACTATGACTGAGATATGACCCACCTAGCTGACTATGACTGAGATATGTGGTGACCCACCTAGCTGACTATGACTGACATATGTGGTGACCCACCTAGCTGACTATGACTGAGATATGACCCACCTAGCTGACTATGACTGAGATTTGACCCACCTAGTTGACTATGACTGAGATATGACCCACCTAGCTGACTATGACTGAGATATGACCCACCTAGCTGACTATGACTGAGATATGACCCACCTAGCTGACTATGACTGAGATATGACCCACCTAGCTGACTATGACTGAGATATGTGGTGACCCACCTAGCTGACTATGACTGAGATATGTGGTGACCCACCTAGCTGACTATGACTGAGATATGACCCACCTAGCTGACAATGACTGAGATATGACCCACCTAGCTGACTATGACTGAGATATGACCCACCTAGCTGACTATGACTGAGATATGACCCACCTAGCTGACTATGACTGAGATTTGACCCACCTAGTTGACAATGACTGAGATATGACCCACCTAGCTGACTATGACTGAGATATGTGGTGACCCACCTAGCTGACTATGACTGAGATATGTGGTGATCCACCTAGCTGACTATGACTGAGATATGATCCACCTAGCTGACTATGACTGAGATATGTGGTGACCCACCTAGCTGACTATGACTGAGATATGTGGTGACCCACCTAGCTGACTATGACTGAGATATGACCCACCTAGCTGACTATGACTGAGATATGTGGTGACCCACCTAGCTGACTATGGCTGAGATATGACCCACCTAGCTGACTATGGCTGAGATATGACCCACCTAGCTGACTATGACTGAGATTTGACCCACCTAGCTGACTATGACTGAGATTTGACCCACCTAGCTGACTATGACTGAGATGTGACCCACCTAGTTGACTATGACTGAGATATGTGGTGACCCACCTAGCTGACTATGACTGAGATATGTGGTGACCCACCTAGCTGACTATGACTGAGATTTGACCCACCTAGCTGACTATGACTGAGATGTGACCCACCTAGCTGACTATGACTGAGATTTGACCCACCTAGCTGACTATGACTGAGATATGACCCACCTAGTTGACTATGACTGAGATATGACCCACCTAGCTGACTATGATTGAGATATGACCCACCTAGCTGACTATGACTGAGATATGTGGTGACCCACCTAGTTGACTATGACTGAGATATGACCCACATAGCTGACTATGACTGAGATATGACCCACCTAGCTGACTATCACTGAGATATGTGGTGACCCACCTAGCTGACTATGACTGAGATATGACCCACCTAGCTGACTATGACTGAGATATGACCCACCTAGCTGACTATGACTGAGATATCAGGTGACCCACCTAGTTGACTATGACTGAGATATGACCCACCTAGTTGACTATGACTGAGATATGACCCACCTAGTTGACTATGACTGAGATATGACCCACCTAGTTGACTATGACTGAGATATGACCCACCTAGCTGACTATGACTGAGATATGACCAAACTAGTTGACTATGACTGAGATATGACCCACCTAGTTGACTATGACTGAGATATGTGGTGACCCACCTAGCTGACTATGACTGAGATATGACCCACCTAGTTGACTATGACTGAGATATGTGGTGACCCACCTAGCTGACTATGACTGAGATATGACCCACCTAGTTGACTATGACTGAGATATGTGGTGACCCACCTAGCTGACTATGACTGAGATATGACCCACCTAGCTGACTATGACTGAGATATGACCCACCTAGCTGACTATGACTGAGATATGACCCACCTAGCTGACTATGACTGAGATATGTGGTGACCCACCTAGCTGACTATGACTGAGATATGACCCACCTAGCTGACTATGACTGAGATATGACCCACCTAGTTGACTATGACTGAGATATGACCCACCTAGCTGACTATGACTGATATATGACCCACCTAGCTGACTATGACTGAGATATGACCCACCTAGTTGACTATGACTGAGATATGACCCACCTAGCTGAATATGACTGAGATATGTGGTGACCCACCTAGTTGACTATGACTGAGATATGACCCACCTAGCTGACTATGACTGAGATATGTGGTGACCCACCTAGCTGACTATGACTGAGATATGTGGTGACCCACCTAGCTGACTATGACTGAGATATGACCCACCTAGCTGACTATGACTGAGATATGTGGTGACCCACCTAGCTGACTATGACTGAGATATGACCCACCTAGCTGACTATGACTGAGATATGTGGTGACCCACCTAGCTGACTATGACTGAGATATGACCCACCTAGCTGACTATGGCTGAGATATGTGGTGACCCACCTAGTTGACTATGACTGAGATATGACCCACCTAGCTGACTATGACTGAGATATGTGGTGACCCACCTAGCTGACTATGACTGAGATATGTGGTGACCCACCTAGTTGACTATGACTGAGATATGACCCACCTAGCTGACTATGACTGAGATATGACCCACCTAGTTGACTATGACTGAGATATGACCCACCTAGCTGACTATGACTGAGATATGACCCACCTAGCTGACTATGACTGAGATATGACCCACCTAGTTGACTATGACTGAGATATGACCCACCTAGCTGACTATGACTGAGATATGTGGTGACCCACCTAGCTGACTATGACTGAGATATGACCCACCTAGCTGACTATGACTGAGATATGACCCACCTAGCTGACTATGACTGAGATATGACCCACCTAGCTGACTTTGACTGAGATATGTGGTGACCCACCTAGCTGACTATGACTGAGATATGACCCACCTAGCTGACTATGACTGAGATATGACCCACCTAGCTGACAATGACTGAGATATCAGGTGACCCACCTAGCTGACTTTGACTGAGAGATTACCCACCTAGCTGACTATGACTGAGATATGACCCAGCTAGCTGACTATGACTGAGATATGTGGTGACCCACCTAGCTGACTATGACTGAGATATGTGGTGACCCACCTAGCTGACTATGACTGAGATATGACCCACCTAGCTGACTATGACTGAGATATGACCCACCTAGCTGACTATGACTGAGATATGACCCACCTAGCTGAATATGACTGAGATATGTGGTGACCCACCTAGTTGACTATGACTGAGATATGACCCACCTAGCTGACTATGACTGAGATATGTGGTGACCCACCTAGCTGACTATGACTGAGATGTGTGGTGACCCACCTAGCTGACTATGACTGAGATATGACCCACCTAGCTGACTATGACTGAGATATGTGGTGACCCACCTAGCTGACTATGACTGAGATATGACCCACCTAGCTGACTATGACTGAGATATGTGGTGACCCACCTAGCTGACTATGACTGAGATATGACCCACCTAGCTGACTATGGCTGAGATATGTGGTGACCCACCTAGTTGACTATGACTGAGATATGACCCACCTAGCTGACTATGACTGAGATATGTGGTGACCCACCTAGCTGACTATGACTGAGATATGTGGTGACCCACCTAGTTGACTATGACTGAGATATGACCCACCTAGCTGACTATGACTGAGATATGACCCACCTAGTTGACTATGACTGAGATATGACCCACCTAGCTGACTATGACTGAGATATGACCCACCTAGCTGACTATGACTGAGATATGACCCACCTAGCTGAATATGACTGAGATATGACCCACCTAGCTGACTATGACTGAGATATGTGGTGACCCACCTAGCTGACTATGACTGAGATATGACCCACCTAGCTGACTATGACTGAGATATGACCCACCTAGCTGACTATGACTGAGATATGACCCACCTAGCTGACTTTGACTGAGATATGTGGTGACCCACCTAGCTGACTATGACTGAGATATGACCCACCTAGCTGACTATGACTGAGATATGACCCACCTAGCTGACAATGACTGAGATATCAGGTGACCCACCTAGCTGACTTTGACTGAGAGATTACCCACCTAGCTGACTATGACTGAGATATGACCCAGCTAGCTGACTATGACTGAGATATGTGGTGACCCACCTAGCTGACTATGACTGAGATATGTGGTGACCCACCTAGCTGACTATGACTGAGATATGACCCACCTAGCTGACTATGACTGAGATATGACCCACCTAGCTGACTATGACTGAGATATGTGGTGACCCACCTAGCTGACTATGACTGAGATATGTGGTGACCCACCTAGCTGACTATGACTGAGATATGACCCACCTAGCTGACTATGACTGAGATATGTGGTGACCCACCTTGTTGACTATGACTGAGATATGTGGTGACCCACCTAGCTGACTATGGCTGAGATATGACCCACCTAGTTGACTATGACTGAGATATGTGGTGACCCACCTAGCTGACTATGACTGAGATATGACCCACCTAGCTGACTATGACTGAGATATCAGGTGACCCACCTAGTTGACTATGACTGAGATATGACCCACCTAGCTGACTATGACTGAGATATGACCCACCTAGCTGACTATGGCTGAGATATGACCCACCTAGCTGACTATGACTGAGATATGTGGTGACCCACCTAGCTGACTATGACTGAGATATGTGGTAACCCACCTAGCTGACTATGACTGAGATATGTGGTGACCCACCTAGCTGACTATGACTGAGATATGTGGTGACCCACCTAGCTGACTATGACTGAGATATGTGGTGACCCACCTAGCTGACTATCACTGAGATATGACCCACCTAGCTGACTATGACTGAGATATGACCCACCTAGCTGACTATGACTGAGATATGACCCACCTAGCTGACTATGGCTGAGATATGTGGTGACCCACCTAGCTGACTATGACTGAGATATGTGGTGACCCACCTAGCTGACTATGACTGAGATATGTGGTGACCCACCTAGCTGACTATGACTGAGATATGACCCACCTAGCTGACTATGACTGAGATATGACCCACCTAGCTGACTATGACTGAGATATGTGGTGACCCACCTAGCTGACTATGACTGAGATATGACCCACCTAGCTGACTATGACTGAGATATGACCCACCTAGCTGACTATGACTGAGATATGTGGTGACCCACCTAGCTGACTATGACTGAGATATGACCCACCTAGCTGACTATGACTGAGATATGACCCACCTAGCTGACTATGACTGAGATTTTACCCACCTAGTTGACAATGACTGAGATTTGACCCACCTAGCTGAATATGACTGAGATATGACCCACCTAGCTGACTATGACTGAGATATGTGGTGACCCACCTAGCTGACTATGACTGAGATATGACCCACCTAGCTGACTATGACTGAGATTTGACCCACCTAGCTGACTATGACTGAGATTTGACCCACCTAGCTGACTATGACTGAGATATGACCCACCTAGCTGACTATGACTGAGATTTGACCCACCTAGCTGACTATGACTGAGATATGACCCACCTAGCTGACTATGACTGAGATATGTGGTGACCCACCTAGCTGACTATGACTGAGATATGTGGTGACCCACCTAGCTGACTATGACTGAGATATGTGGTGATCCACCTAGCTGACTATGACTGAGATATGACCCACCTAGCTGACTATGACTGAGATATGACCCACCTAGCTGACTATGGCTGAGATATGACCCACCTAGCTGACTATGACTGAGATATGACCCACCTAGTTGACTATGAATGAGATATGTGGTGACCCACCTAGCTGACTATGGCTGAGATATGACCCACCTAGCTGACTATGACTGAGATTTGACCCACCTAGCTGACTATGACTGAGATTTGACCCACCTAGCTGACTATGACTGAGATGTGACCCACCTAGTTGACTATGACTGAGATATGTGGTGACCCACCTAGCTGACTATGACTGAGATATGTGGTGACCCACCTAGCTGACTATGACTGAGATATGACCCACCTAGCTGACTATGACTGAGATATGACCCACCTAGTTGACTATGACTGAGATATGTGGTGACCCACCTAGCTGACTATGACTGAGATTTGACCCACCTAGCTGACTATGACTGAGATATGACCCACCTAGTTGACTATGACTGAGATATGACCCACCTAGCTGACTATGATTGAGATATGACCCACCTAGCTGACTATGACTGAGATATGTGGTGACCCACCTAGCTGACTATGACTGAGATATGTGGTGACCCACCTAGCTGACTATGACTGAGATATGTGGTGACCCACCTAGCTGACTATGACTGAGATATGACCCACCTAGCTGACTATGACTGAGATATGACCCACCTAGCTGACTATGAATGAGATATGACCCACCTAGTTGACTATGACTGAGATATGACCCACCTAGTTGACTATGACTGAGATATGACCCACCTAGTTGACTATGACTGAGATATGACCCACCTAGTTGACTATGACTGAGATATGTGGTGACCCACCTAGCTGACTATGACTGAGATTTGACCCACCTAGCTGACTATGACTGAGATATGACCCACCTAGTTGACTATGACTGAGATATGACCCACCTAGCTGACTATGATTGAGATATGACCCACCTAGCTGACCAAGACTGAGAAATGTGGAGACCTACCTAGCTGACTATGGCTGAGATATGACCCACCTAGCTGACTATGACTGAGATATGACCCACCTAGCTGGCTATGACTGATATATGTGGTGACCCACCTAGCTGACTATGACTGAGATATGACCCACCTAGCTGACTATGACTGAGATATGACCCACCTAGCTGACTATGAATGAGATATGACCCACCTAGTTGACTATGACTGAGATATGACCCACCTAGTTGACTATGACTGAGATATGACCCACCTAGTTGACTATGACTGAGATATGACCCACCTAGTTGACTATGACTGAGATATGTGGTGACAAACCTAGCTGACTATGACTAAGATATGACCCACCTAGCTGACTATGGCTGAGATATGACCCACCTAGCTGACTATGACTGAGATATGACCCACCTAGTTGACTATGACTGAGATATGACCCACCTAGCTGACTATGACTGAGATATGTGGTGACCCACCTATTTGACTATGACTGAGATATGTGGTGACCCACCTAGCTGACTATGACTTAGATATGTGGTGACCCACCTAGCTGACTATGACTGAGATATGTGGTGACCCACCTAGCTGACTATGACTGAGATATGTGGTGACCCACCTAGCTGACTATGACTGAGATATGACCCACCTAGCTGACTATGACTGAGATATGACCCACCTAGTTGACTATGACTGAGATATGTGGTGACCCACCTAGCTGACTATGACTGAGATATGACCCACCTAGTTGACTATGACTGAGATATGACCCACCTAGTTGACTATGACTGAGATATGACCCACCTAGCTGACTTTGACTGAGATATGACCCACCTAGCTGACTATGACTGAGATATGACCCACCTAGCTGACTTTGACTGAGATATGACCCACCTAGCTGACTATGACTGAGATATGACCCACCTAGCTGACTATGACTGAGATATGACCCACCTAGTTGACTATGACTGAGATATGACCCACCTAGCTGACTATGGCTGAGATATGACCCACCTAACTGACTATGACTGAAATATGTGGTGACCCACCTAGCTGACTTTGACTGAGAGATGACCCACCTAGCTGACTATGACTGAGATATGACCCAGCTAGCTGACTATGACTGAAATATGTGGTGACCCACCTAGCTGACTTTGACTGAGAGATGACCCACCTAGCTGACTATGACTGAGATATGACCCACCTAGCTGACTATGACTGAGATATGTGGTGACCCACCTAGCTGACTATGGCTGAGATATGACCCACCTAGCTGACTATGACTGAGATATGACCCACCTAGCTGACTATGACTGAGATATGTGGTGACCCACCTAGCTGACAATGACTGAGATATGACCCACCTAGCTGACTATGACTGAGATATGTGGTGACCCACCTAGCTGACTATGGCTGAGATATGACCCACCTAGCTGACTATGACTGAGATATGACCCACCTAGCTGACTATGACTGAGATATGTGGTGACCCACCTAGCTGACTATGACTGAGATATGACCCACCTAGCTGACTATGACTGAGATATGACCCACCTAGCTGACTATGAATGAGATATGACCCACCTAGTTGACTATGACTGAGATATGACCCACCTAGTTGACTATGACTGAGATATGACCCACCTAGTTGACTATGACTGAGATATGACCCACCTAGTTGACTATGACTGAGATATGTGGTGACCCACGTAGCTGACTATGACTGAGATTTGACCCACCTAGCTGACTATGACTGAGATATGACCCACCTAGTTGACTATGACTGAGATATGACCCACCTAGCTGACTATGATTGAGATATGACCCACCTAGCTGACCAAGACTGAGAAATGTGGAGACCTACCTAGCTGACTATGGCTGAGATATGACCCACCTAGCTGACTATGACTGAGATATGACCCACCTAGCTGACTATGACTGAGATATGTGGTGACCCACCTAGCTGACTATGACTGAGATATGACCCACCTAGCTGACTATGACTGAGATATGACCCACCTAGCTGACTATGAATGAGATATGACCCACCTAGTTGACTATGACTGAGATATGACCCACCTAGTTGACTATGACTGAGATATGACCCACCTAGTTGACTATGACTGAGATATGTGGTGACAAACCTAGCTGACTATGACTAAGATATGACCCACCTAGCTGACTATGGCTGAGATATGACCCACCTAGCTGACTATGACTGAGATATGACCCACCTAGTTGACTATGACTGAGAAATGACCCACCTAGCTGACTATGACTGAGATATGTGGTGACCCACCTAGCTGACTATGACTGAGATATGACCCACCTAGTTGACTATGACTGAGATATGTGGTGACCCACCTAGCTGACTATGACTTAGATATGTGGTGACCCACCTAGCTGACTATGACTGAGATATGTGGTGACCCACCTAGCTGACTATGACTGAGATATGTGGTGACCCACCTAGCTGACTATGACTGAGATATGACCCACCTAGCTGACTATGACTGAGATATGACCCACCTAGTTGACTATGACTGAGATATGTGGTGACCCACCTAGCTGAATATGACTGAGATATGACCCACCTAGTTGACTATGACTGAGATATGACCCACCTAGTTGACTATGACTGAGATATGACCCACCTAGCTGACTTTGACTGAGATATGACCCACCTAGCTGACTATGACTGAGATATGACCCACCTAGCTGACTTTGACTGAGATATGACCCACCTAGCTGACTATGACTGAGATATGACCCACCTAGCTGACTATGACTGAGATATGACCCACCTAGTTGACTATGACTGAGATATGACCCACCTAGCTGACTATGGCTGAGATATGACCCACCTAACTGACTATGACTGAGATATGTGGTGACCCACCTAGCTGACTATGACTGAGATATGACCCACCTAACTGACTATGACTGAGATATGTGGTGACCCACCTAGCTGACTATGGCTGAGATATGACCCACCTAACTGACTATGACTGAGATATGTGGTGACCCACCTAGCTGACTATGACTGAGATATGACCCACCTAGCTGACTATGACTGAGATATGACCCACCTAGTTGACTATGACTGAGATATGACCCACCTAGCTGACTATGACTGAGATATGACCTACCTAGCTGACTATGACTGAGATATGACCCACCTAGCTGACTATGACTGAGATATGTGGTGACCCACCTAGCTGACTATGACTGAGAAATGACCCACCTAGTTGACTATGACTGAAGTATGACCCACCTAGCTGACTATGGCTGAGATATGACCCACCTAGCTGACTATGACTGAGATATGTGGTGACCCACCTAGCTGACTATGACTGAGATATGTGGTAACCCACCTAGCTGACTATGACTGAGATATGTGGTGACCCACCTAGCTGACTATGACTGAGATATGTGGTGACCCACCTAGCTGACTATGACTGAGATATGTGGTGACCCACCTAGCTGACTATCACTGAGATATGACCCACCTAGCTGACTATGACTGAGATATGACCCACCTAGCTGACTTTGACTGAGATATGACCCACCTAGCTGACTATGGCTGAGATATGTGGTGACCCACCTAGCTGACTATGACTGAGATATGTGGTGACCCACCTAGCTGACTATGACTGAGATATGTGGTGACCCACCTAGCTGACTATGACTGAGATATGACCCACCTAGCTGACTATGACTGAGATATGACCCACCTAGCTGACTATGACTGAGATATGTGGTGACCCACCTAGCTGACTATGACTGAGATATGTGGTGACCCACCTAGCTGACTATGACTGAGATATGTGGTGACCCACCTAGCTGACTATGACTGAGATTTTACCCACCTAGTTGACAATGACTGAGATTTGACCCACCTAGCTGAATATGACTGAGATATGACCCACCTAGCTGACTATGACTGAGATATGTGGTGACCCACCTAGCTGACTATGACTGAGATATGACCCACCTAGCTGACTATGACTGAGATTTGACCCACCTAGCTGACTATGACTGAGATTTGACCCACCTAGCTGACTATGACTGAGATATGACCCACCTAGCTGACTATGACTGAGATTTGACCCACCTAGCTGACTATGACTGAGATATGACCCACCTAGCTGACTATGACTGAGATATGTGGTGACCCACCTAGCTGACTATGACTGAGATATGTGGTGACCCACCTAGCTGACTATGACTGAGATATGTGGTGATCCACCTAGCTGACTATGACTGAGATATGACCCACCTAGCTGACTATGACTGAGATATGACCCACCTAGCTGACTATGGCTGAGATATGACCCACCTAGCTGACTATGACTGAGATATGACCCACCTAGTTGACTATGAATGAGATATGTGGTGACCCACCTAGCTGACTATGACTGAGATTTGACCCACCTAGCTGACTATGACTGAGATTTGACCCACCTAGCTGACTATGACTGAGATGTGACCCACCTAGTTGACTATGACTGAGATATGACCCACCTAGCTGACTATGACTGAGATATGACCCACCTAGCTGACTATGGCTGAGATATGACCCACCTAGCTGACTATGACTGAGATATGACCCACCTAGTTGACTATGAATGAGATATGTGGTGACCCACCTAGCTGACTATGACTGAGATATGACCCACCTAGCTGACTATGACTGAGATATGACCCACCTAGTTGACTATGAATGAGATATGTGGTGACCCACCTAGCTGACTATGACTGAGATTTGACCCACCTAGCTGACTATGACTGAGATTTGACCCACCTAGCTGACTATGACTGAGATGTGACCCACCTAGTTGACTATGACTGAGATATGTGGTGACCCACCTAGCTGACTATGACTGAGATATGTGGTGACCCACCTAGCTGACTATGACTGAGATATGACCCACCTAGCTGACTATGACTGAGATATGACCCACCTAGTTGACTATGACTGAGATATGTGGTGACCCACCTAGCTGACTATGACTGAGATTTGACCCACCTAGCTGACTATGACTGAGATATGACCCACCTAGTTGACTATGACTGAGATATGACCCACCTAGCTGACTATGATTGAGATATGACCCACCTAGCTGACTATGACTGAGATATGTGGTGACCCACCTAGCTGACTATGACTGAGATATGTGGTGACCCACCTAGCTGACTATGACTGAGATATGTGGTGACCCACCTAGCTGACTATGACTGAGATATGACCCACCTAGCTGACTATTACTGAGATATGACCCACCTAGCTGACTATGAATGAGATATGACCCACCTAGTTGACTATGACTGAGATATGACCCACCTAGTTGACTATGACTGAGATATGACCCACCTAGTTGACTATGACTGAGATATGACCCACCTAGTTGACTATGACTGAGATATGTGGTGACCCACCTAGCTGACTATGACTGAGATTTGACCCACCTAGCTGACTATGACTGAGATATGACCCACCTAGTTGACTATGACTGAGATATGACCCACCTAGCTGACTATGATTGAGATATGACCCACCTAGCTGACCAAGACTGAGAAATGTGGAGACCTACCTAGCTGACTATGGCTGAGATATGACCCACCTAGCTGACTATGACTGAGATATGACCCACCTAGCTGGCTATGACTGATATATGTGGTGACCCACCTAGCTGACTATGACTGAGATATGACCCACCTAGCTGACTATGACTGAGATATGACCCACCTAGCTGACTATGAATGAGATATGACCCACCTAGTTGACTATGACTGAGATATGACCCACCTAGTTGACTATGACTGAGATATGACCCACCTAGTTGACTATGACTGAGATATGACCCACCTAGTTGACTATGACTGAGATATGTGGTGACAAACCTAGCTGACTATGACTAAGATATGACCCACCTAGCTGACTATGGCTGAGATATGACCCACCTAGCTGACTATGACTGAGATATGACCCACCTAGTTGACTATGACTGAGATATGACCCACCTAGCTGACTATGACTGAGATATGTGGTGACCCACCTATTTGACTATGACTGAGATATGTGGTGACCCACCTAGCTGACTATGACTTAGATATGTGGTGACCCACCTAGCTGACTATGACTGAGATATGTGGTGACCCACCTAGCTGACTATGACTGAGATATGTGGTGACCCACCTAGCTGACTATGACTGAGATATGACCCACCTAGCTGACTATGACTGAGATATGACCCACCTAGTTGACTATGACTGAGATATGTGGTGACCCACCTAGCTGACTATGACTGAGATATGACCCACCTAGTTGACTATGACTGAGATATGACCCACCTAGTTGACTATGACTGAGATATGACCCACCTAGTTGACTATGACTGAGATATGTGGTGACAAACCTAGCTGACTATGACTAAGATATGACCCACCTAGCTGACTATGGCTGAGATATGACCCACCTAGCTGACTATGACTGAGATATGACCCACCTAGTTGACTATGACTGAGAAATGACCCACCTAGCTGACTATGACTGAGATATGTGGTGACCCACCTAGCTGACTATGACTGAGATATGACCCACCTAGTTGACTATGACTGAGATATGTGGTGACCCACCTAGCTGACTATGACTTAGATATGTGGTGACCCACCTAGCTGACTATGACTGAGATATGTGGTGACCCACCTAGCTGACTATGACTGAGATATGTGGTGACCCACCTAGCTGACTATGACTGAGATATGACCCACCTAGCTGACTATGACTGAGATATGACCCACCTAGTTGACTATGACTGAGATATGTGGTGACCCACCTAGCTGAATATGACTGAGATATGACCCACCTAGTTGACTATGACTGAGATATGACCCACCTAGTTGACTATGACTGAGATATGACCCACCTAGCTGACTTTGACTGAGATATGACCCACCTAGCTGACTATGACTGAGATATGACCCACCTAGCTGACTTTGACTGAGATATGACCCACCTAGCTGACTATGACTGAGATATGACCCACCTAGCTGACTATGACTGAGATATGACCCACCTAGTTGACTATGACTGAGATATGACCCACCTAGCTGACTATGGCTGAGATATGACCCACCTAACTGACTATGACTGAGATATGTGGTGACCCACCTAGCTGACTATGACTGAGATATGACCCACCTAACTGACTATGACTGAGATATGTGGTGACCCACCTAGCTGACTATGGCTGAGATATGACCCACCTAACTGACTATGACTGAGATATGTGGTGACCCACCTAGCTGACTATGACTGAGATATGACCCACCTAGCTGACTATGACTGAGATATGACCCACCTAGTTGACTATGACTGAGATATGACCCACCTAGCTGACTATGACTGAGATATGACCTACCTAGCTGACTATGACTGAGATATGACCCACCTAGCTGACTATGACTGAGATATGTGGTGACCCACCTAGCTGACTATGACTGAGAAATGACCCACCTAGTTGACTATGACTGAAGTATGACCCACCTAGCTGACTATGGCTGAGATATGACCCACCTAGCTGACTATGACTGAGATATGTGGTGACCCACCTAGCTGACTATGACTGAGATATGTGGTAACCCACCTAGCTGACTATGACTGAGATATGTGGTGACCCACCTAGCTGACTATGACTGAGATATGTGGTGACCCACCTAGCTGACTATGACTGAGATATGTGGTGACCCACCTAGCTGACTATCACTGAGATATGACCCACCTAGCTGACTATGACTGAGATATGACCCACCTAGCTGACTTTGACTGAGATATGACCCACCCAGCTGACTATGGCTGAGATATGTGGTGACCCACCTAGCTGACTATGACTGAGATATGTGGTGACCCACCTAGCTGACTATGACTGAGATATGTGGTGACCCACCTAGCTGACTATGACTGAGATATGACCCACCTAGCTGACTATGACTGAGATATGACCCACCTAGCTGACTATGACTGAGATATGTGGTGACCCACCTAGCTGACTATGACTGAGATATGTGGTGACCCACCTAGCTGACTATGACTGAGATATGTGGTGACCCACCTAGCTGACTATGACTGAGATTTTACCCACCTAGTTGACAATGACTGAGATTTGACCCACCTAGCTGAATATGACTGAGATATGACCCACCTAGCTGACTATGACTGAGATATGTGGTGACCCACCTAGCTGACTATGACTGAGATATGACCCACCTAGCTGACTATGACTGAGATTTGACCCACCTAGCTGACTATGACTGAGATTTGACCCACCTAGCTGACTATGACTGAGATATGACCCACCTAGCTGACTATGACTGAGATTTGACCCACCTAGCTGACTATGACTGAGATATGACCCACCTAGCTGACTATGACTGAGATATGTGGTGACCCACCTAGCTGACTATGACTGAGATATGTGGTGACCCACCTAGCTGACTATGACTGAGATATGTGGTGATCCACCTAGCTGACTATGACTGAGATATGACCCACCTAGCTGACTATGACTGAGATATGACCCACCTAGCTGACTATGGCTGAGATATGACCCACCTAGCTGACTATGACTGAGATATGACCCACCTAGTTGACTATGAATGAGATATGTGGTGACCCACCTAGCTGACTATGACTGAGATTTGACCCACCTAGCTGACTATGACTGAGATTTGACCCACCTAGCTGACTATGACTGAGATGTGACCCACCTAGTTGACTATGACTGAGATATGACCCACCTAGCTGACTATGACTGAGATATGACCCACCTAGCTGACTATGGCTGAGATATGACCCACCTAGCTGACTATGACTGAGATATGACCCACCTAGTTGACTATGAATGAGATATGTGGTGACCCACCTAGCTGACTATGACTGAGATATGACCCACCTAGCTGACTATGACTGAGATATGACCCACCTAGTTGACTATGAATGAGATATGTGGTGACCCACCTAGCTGACTATGACTGAGATTTGACCCACCTAGCTGACTATGACTGAGATTTGACCCACCTAGCTGACTATGACTGAGATGTGACCCACCTAGTTGACTATGACTGAGATATGTGGTGACCCACCTAGCTGACTATGACTGAGATATGTGGTGACCCACCTAGCTGACTATGACTGAGATATGACCCACCTAGCTGACTATGACTGAGATATGACCCACCTAGTTGACTATGACTGAGATATGTGGTGACCCACCTAGCTGACTATGACTGAGATTTGACCCACCTAGCTGACTATGACTGAGATATGACCCACCTAGTTGACTATGACTGAGATATGACCCACCTAGCTGACTATGATTGAGATATGACCCACCTAGCTGACTATGACTGAGATATGTGGTGACCCACCTAGCTGACTATGACTGAGATATGTGGTGACCCACCTAGCTGACTATGACTGAGATATGTGGTGACCCACCTAGCTGACTATGACTGAGATATGACCCACCTAGCTGACTATTACTGAGATATGACCCACCTAGCTGACTATGAATGAGATATGACCCACCTAGTTGACTATGACTGAGATATGACCCACCTAGTTGACTATGACTGAGATATGACCCACCTAGTTGACTATGACTGAGATATGACCCACCTAGTTGACTATGACTGAGATATGTGGTGACCCACCTAGCTGACTATGACTGAGATTTGACCCACCTAGCTGACTATGACTGAGATATGACCCACCTAGTTGACTATGACTGAGATATGACCCACCTAGCTGACTATGATTGAGATATGACCCACCTAGCTGACCAAGACTGAGAAATGTGGAGACCTACCTAGCTGACTATGGCTGAGATATGACCCACCTAGCTGACTATGACTGAGATATGACCCACCTAGCTGGCTATGACTGATATATGTGGTGACCCACCTAGCTGACTATGACTGAGATATGACCCACCTAGCTGACTATGACTGAGATATGACCCACCTAGCTGACTATGAATGAGATATGACCCACCTAGTTGACTATGACTGAGATATGACCCACCTAGTTGACTATGACTGAGATATGACCCACCTAGTTGACTATGACTGAGATATGACCCACCTAGTTGACTATGACTGAGATATGTGGTGACAAACCTAGCTGACTATGACTAAGATATGACCCACCTAGCTGACTATGGCTGAGATATGACCCACCTAGCTGACTATGACTGAGATATGACCCACCTAGTTGACTATGACTGAGATATGACCCACCTAGCTGACTATGACTGAGATATGTGGTGACCCACCTATTTGACTATGACTGAGATATGTGGTGACCCACCTAGCTGACTATGACTTAGATATGTGGTGACCCACCTAGCTGACTATGACTGAGATATGTGGTGACCCACCTAGCTGACTATGACTGAGATATGTGGTGACCCACCTAGCTGACTATGACTGAGATATGACCCACCTAGCTGACTATGACTGAGATATGACCCACCTAGTTGACTATGACTGAGATATGTGGTGACCCACCTAGCTGACTATGACTGAGATATGACCCACCTAGTTGACTATGACTGAGATATGACCCACCTAGTTGACTATGACTGAGATATGACCCACCTAGCTGACTTTGACTGAGATATGACCCACCTAGCTGACTATGACTGAGATATGACCCACCTAGCTGACTTTGACTGAGATATGACCCACCTAGCTGACTATGACTGAGATATGACCCACCTAGCTGACTATGACTGAGATATGACCCACCTAGTTGACTATGACTGAGATATGACCCACCTAGCTGACTATGGCTGAGATATGACCCACCTAACTGACTATGACTGAGATATGTGGTGACCCACCTAGCTGACTATGACTGAGATATGACCCACCTAACTGACTATGACTGAGATATGTGGTGACCCACCTAGCTGACTATGGCTGAGATATGACCCACCTAACTGACTATGACTGAGATATGTGGTGACCCACCTAGCTGACTATGACTGAGATATGACCCACCTAGCTGACTATGACTGAGATATGACCCACCTAGTTGACTATGACTGAGATATGACCCACCTAGCTGACTATGACTGAGATATGACCTACCTAGCTGACTATGACTGAGATATGACCCACCTAGCTGACTATGACTGAGATATGTGGTGACCCACCTAGCTGACTATGACTGAGAAATGACCCACCTAGTTGACTATGACTGAAGTATGACCCACCTAGTTGACTATGACTGAGATATGACCCACCTAGCTGACTATGACTGAAGTATTACCCACCTAGCTGACTATGACTGAGATATGACCCACCTAGCTGACTATGACTGAGATATGACCCACCTAGCTGACAATGACTGAGATATGACCCACCTAGCTGACTATGACTGAGATATCAGGTGACCCACCTAGCTGACTTTGACTGAGAGATGACCCACCTAGCTGACTATGACTGAGATATGACCCAGCTAGCTGACTATGACTGAGATATGTGGTGACCCACCTAGCTGACTTTGACTGAGAGATGACCCACCTAGCTGACTATGACTGAGATATGACCCACCTAGCTGACTATGACTGAGATATGTGGTGACCCACCTAGCTGACTATGGCTGAGATATGACCCACCTAGCTGACTATGACTGAGATATGACCCACCTAGCTGACTATGACTGAGATATGTGGTGACCCACCTAGCTGACAATGACTGAGATATGACCCACCTAGCTGACTATGACTGAGATATGTGGTGACCCACCTAGCTGACTATGGCTGAGATATGACCCACCTAGCTGACTATGACTGAGATATGACCCACCTAGCTGACTATGACTGAGATATGTGGTGACCCACCTAGCTGACTATGACTGAGATATGACCCACCTAGCTGACTATGACTGAGATATGACCCACCTAGCTGACTATGAATGAGATATGACCCACCTAGTTGACTATGACTGAGATATGACCCACCTAGTTGACTATGACTGAGATATGACCCACCTAGTTGACTATGACTGAGATATGACCCACCTAGTTGACTATGACTGAGATATGTGGTGACCCACCTAGCTGACTATGACTGAGATTTGACCCACCTAGCTGACTATGACTGAGATATGACCCACCTAGTTGACTATGACTGAGATATGACCCACCTAGCTGACTATGATTGAGATATGACCCACCTAGCTGACCAAGACTGAGAAATGTGGAGACCTACCTAGCTGACTATGGCTGAGATATGACCCACCTAGCTGACTATGACTGAGATATGACCCACCTAGCTGACTATGACTGAGATATGTGGTGACCCACCTAGCTGACTATGACTGAGATATGACCCACCTAGCTGACTATGACTGAGATATGACCCACCTAGCTGACTATGAATGAGATATGACCCACCTAGTTGACTATGACTGAGATATGACCCACCTAGTTGACTATGACTGAGATATGACCCACCTAGTTGACTATGACTGAGATATGTGGTGACAAACCTAGCTGACTATGACTAAGATATGACCCACCTAGCTGACTATGGCTGAGATATGACCCACCTAGCTGACTATGACTGAGATATGACCCACCTAGTTGACTATGACTGAGAAATGACCCACCTAGCTGACTATGACTGAGATATGTGGTGACCCACCTAGCTGACTATGACTGAGATATGACCCACCTAGTTGACTATGACTGAGATATGTGGTGACCCACCTAGCTGACTATGACTTAGATATGTGGTGACCCACCTAGCTGACTATGACTGAGATATGTGGTGACCCACCTAGCTGACTATGACTGAGATATGTGGTGACCCACCTAGCTGACTATGACTGAGATATGACCCACCTAGCTGACTATGACTGAGATATGACCCACCTAGTTGACTATGACTGAGATATGTGGTGACCCACCTAGCTGAATATGACTGAGATATGACCCACCTAGTTGACTATGACTGAGATATGACCCACCTAGTTGACTATGACTGAGATATGACCCACCTAGCTGACTTTGACTGAGATATGACCCACCTAGCTGACTATGACTGAGATATGACCCACCTAGCTGACTTTGACTGAGATATGACCCACCTAGCTGACTATGACTGAGATATGACCCACCTAGCTGACTATGACTGAGATATGACCCACCTAGTTGACTATGACTGAGATATGACCCACCTAGCTGACTATGGCTGAGATATGACCCACCTAACTGACTATGACTGAGATATGTGGTGACCCACCTAGCTGACTATGACTGAGATATGACCCACCTAACTGACTATGACTGAGATATGTGGTGACCCACCTAGCTGACTATGGCTGAGATATGACCCACCTAACTGACTATGACTGAGATATGTGGTGACCCACCTAGCTGACTATGACTGAGATATGACCCACCTAGCTGACTATGACTGAGATATGACCCACCTAGTTGACTATGACTGAGATATGACCCACCTAGCTGACTATGACTGAGATATGACCTACCTAGCTGACTATGACTGAGATATGACCCACCTAGCTGACTATGACTGAGATATGTGGTGACCCACCTAGCTGACTATGGCTGAGATATGACCCACCTAGCTGACTATGACTGAGATATGACCCACCTAGCTGACTATGACTGAGATATGTGGTGACCCACCTAGCTGACAATGACTGAGATATGACCCACCTAGCTGACTATGACTGAGATATGTGGTGACCCACCTAGCTGACTATGGCTGAGATATGACCCACCTAGCTGACTATGACTGAGATATGACCCACCTAGCTGACTATGACTGAGATATGTGGTGACCCACCTAGCTGACTATGACTGAGATATGACCCACCTAGCTGACTATGACTGAGATATGACCCACCTAGCTGACTATGAATGAGATATGACCCACCTAGTTGACTATGACTGAGATATGACCCACCTAGTTGACTATGACTGAGATATGACCCACCTAGTTGACTATGACTGAGATATGACCCACCTAGTTGACTATGACTGAGATATGTGGTGACCCACCTAGCTGACTATGACTGAGATTTGACCCACCTAGCTGACTATGACTGAGATATGACCCACCTAGTTGACTATGACTGAGATATGACCCACCTAGCTGACTATGATTGAGATATGACCCACCTAGCTGACCAAGACTGAGAAATGTGGAGACCTACCTAGCTGACTATGGCTGAGATATGACCCACCTAGCTGACTATGACTGAGATATGACCCACCTAGCTGACTATGACTGAGATATGTGGTGACCCACCTAGCTGACTATGACTGAGATATGACCCACCTAGCTGACTATGACTGAGATATGACCCACCTAGCTGACTATGAATGAGATATGACCCACCTAGTTGACTATGACTGAGATATGACCCACCTAGTTGACTATGACTGAGATATGACCCACCTAGTTGACTATGACTGAGATATGTGGTGACAAACCTAGCTGACTATGACTAAGATATGACCCACCTAGCTGACTATGGCTGAGATATGACCCACCTAGCTGACTATGACTGAGATATGACCCACCTAGTTGACTATGACTGAGAAATGACCCACCTAGCTGACTATGACTGAGATATGTGGTGACCCACCTAGCTGACTATGACTGAGATATGACCCACCTAGTTGACTATGACTGAGATATGTGGTGACCCACCTAGCTGACTATGACTTAGATATGTGGTGACCCACCTAGCTGACTATGACTGAGATATGTGGTGACCCACCTAGCTGACTATGACTGAGATATGTGGTGACCCACCTAGCTGACTATGACTGAGATATGACCCACCTAGCTGACTATGACTGAGATATGACCCACCTAGTTGACTATGACTGAGATATGTGGTGACCCACCTAGCTGAATATGACTGAGATATGACCCACCTAGTTGACTATGACTGAGATATGACCCACCTAGTTGACTATGACTGAGATATGACCCACCTAGCTGACTTTGACTGAGATATGACCCACCTAGCTGACTATGACTGAGATATGACCCACCTAGCTGACTTTGACTGAGATATGACCCACCTAGCTGACTATGACTGAGATATGACCCACCTAGCTGACTATGACTGAGATATGACCCACCTAGTTGACTATGACTGAGATATGACCCACCTAGCTGACTATGGCTGAGATATGACCCACCTAACTGACTATGACTGAGATATGTGGTGACCCACCTAGCTGACTATGACTGAGATATGACCCACCTAACTGACTATGACTGAGATATGTGGTGACCCACCTAGCTGACTATGGCTGAGATATGACCCACCTAACTGACTATGACTGAGATATGTGGTGACCCACCTAGCTGACTATGACTGAGATATGACCCACCTAGCTGACTATGACTGAGATATGACCCACCTAGTTGACTATGACTGAGATATGACCCACCTAGCTGACTATGACTGAGATATGACCTACCTAGCTGACTATGACTGAGATATGACCCACCTAGCTGACTATGACTGAGATATGTGGTGACCCACCTAGCTGACTATGACTGAGAAATGACCCACCTAGTTGACTATGACTGAAGTATGACCCACCTAGTTGACTATGACTGAGATATGACCCACCTAGCTGACTATGACTGAAGTATTACCCACCTAGCTGACTATGACTGAGATATGTGGTGACCAACCTAGCTGACTATGACTGAGATATGTGGTGACCAACCTAGCTGACTGTGACTGAGATATGACTAACCTAGTTGACTATGACTGAGATATGTGGTGACCCACCTAGCTGACTATGACTGAGATATGACCCACCTAGCTGACTATGACTGAGATATGACCCACCTAGCTGACAATGACTGAGATATGACCCACCTAGCTGACTATGACTGAGATATCAGGTGACCCACCTAGCTGACTTTGACTGAGATATGACCCACCTAGCTGACTATGACTGAGATATGACCCACCTAGCTGACTATGACTGAGATATGACCCACCTAGTTGACTATGACTGAGATATGACCCACCTAGCTGACTATGGCTGAGATATGACCCACCTAACTGACTATGACTGAGATATGTGGTGACCCACCTAGCTGACTATGACTGAGATATGACCCACCTAACTGACTATGACTGAGATATGTGGTGACCCACCTAGCTGACTATGGCTGAGATATGACCCACCTAACTGACTATGACTGAGATATGTGGTGACCCACCTAGCTGACTATGACTGAGATATGACCCACCTAGCTGACTATGACTGAGATATGACCCACCTAGTTGACTATGACTGAGATATGACCCACCTAGCTGACTATGACTGAGATATGACCTACCTAGCTGACTATGACTGAGATATGACCCACCTAGCTGACTATGACTGAGATATGTGGTGACCCACCTAGCTGACTATGACTGAGAAATGACCCACCTAGTTGACTATGACTGAAGTATGACCCACCTAGTTGACTATGACTGAGATATGACCCACCTAGCTGACTATGACTGAAGTATTACCCACCTAGCTGACTATGACTGAGATATGACCCACCTAGCTGACTATGACTGAGATATGACCCACCTAGCTGACAATGACTGAGATATGACCCACCTAGCTGACTATGACTGAGATATCAGGTGACCCACCTAGCTGACTTTGACTGAGAGATGACCCACCTAGCTGACTATGACTGAGATATGACCCAGCTAGCTGACTATGACTGAGATATGTGGTGACCCACCTAGCTGACTTTGACTGAGAGATGACCCACCTAGCTGACTATGACTGAGATATGACCCACCTAGCTGACTATGACTGAGATATGTGGTGACCCACCTAGCTGACTATGGCTGAGATATGACCCACCTAGCTGACTATGACTGCGATATGACCCACCTAGCTGACTATGACTGAGATATGTGGTGACCCACCTAGCTGACAATGACTGAGATATGACCCACCTAGCTGACTATGACTGAGATATGTGGTGACCCACCTAGCTGACTATGGCTGAGATATGACCCACCTAGCTGACTATGACTGAGATATGACCCACCTAGCTGACTATGACTGAGATATGTGGTGACCCACCTAGCTGACTATGACTGAGATATGACCCACCTAGCTGACTATGACTGAGATATGACCCACCTAGCTGACTATGAATGAGATATGACCCACCTAGTTGACTATGACTGAGATATGACCCACCTAGTTGACTATGACTGAGATATGACCCACCTAGTTGACTATGACTGAGATATGTGGTGACAAACCTAGCTGACTATGACTAAGATATGACCCACCTAGCTGACTATGGCTGAGATATGACCCACCTAGCTGACTATGACTGAGATATGACCCACCTAGTTGACTATGACTGAGAAATGACCCACCTAGCTGACTATGACTGAGATATGTGGTGACCCACCTAGCTGACTATGACTGAGATATGACCCACCTAGTTGACTATGACTGAGATATGTGGTGACCCACCTAGCTGACTATGACTTAGATATGTGGTGACCCACCTAGCTGACTATGACTGAGATATGTGGTGACCCACCTAGCTGACTATGACTGAGATATGTGGTGACCCACCTAGCTGACTATGACTGAGATATGACCCACCTAGCTGACTATGACTGAGATATGACCCACCTAGTTGACTATGACTGAGATATGTGGTGACCCACCTAGCTGAATATGACTGAGATATGACCCACCTAGTTGACTATGACTGAGATATGACCCACCTAGTTGACTATGACTGAGATATGACCCACCTAGCTGACTTTGACTGAGATATGACCCACCTAGCTGACTATGACTGAGATATGACCCACCTAGCTGACTTTGACTGAGATATGACCCACCTAGCTGACTATGACTGAGATATGACCCACCTAGCTGACTATGACTGAGATATGACCCACCTAGTTGACTATGACTGAGATATGACCCACCTAGCTGACTATGGCTGAGATATGACCCACCTAACTGACTATGACTGAGATATGTGGTGACCCACCTAGCTGACTATGACTGAGATATGACCCACCTAACTGACTATGACTGAGATTTGTGGTGACCCACCTAGCTGACTATGGCTGAGATATGACCCACCTAACTGACTATGACTGAGATATGTGGTGACCCACCTAGCTGACTATGACTGAGATATGACCCACCTAGCTGACTATGACTGAGATATGACCCACCTAGTTGACTATGACTGAGATATGACCCACCTAGCTGACTATGACTGAGATATGACCTACCTAGCTGACTATGACTGAGATATGACCCACCTAGCTGACTATGACTGAGATATGTGGTGACCCACCTAGCTGACTATGACTGAGAAATGACCCACCTAGTTGACTATGACTGAAGTATGACCCACCTAGTTGACTATGACTGAGATATGACCCACCTAGCTGACTATGACTGAAGTATTACCCACCTAGCTGACTATGACTGAGATATGTGGTGACCAACCTAGCTGACTATGACTGAGATATGTGGTGACCAACCTAGCTGACTATGACTGAGATATGACTAACCTAGTTGACTATGACTGAGATATGTGGTGACCCACCTAGCTGACTATGACTGAGATATGACCCACCTAGCTGACTATGACTGAGATATGACCCACCTAGCTGACAATGACTGAGATATGACCCACCTAGCTGACTATGACTGAGATATCAGGTGACCCACCTAGCTGACTTTGACTGAGAGATGACCCACCTAGCTGACTATGACTGAGATATGACCCAGCTAGCTGACTATGACTGAGATATGTGGTGACCCACCTAGCTGACTTTGACTGAGAGATGACCCACCTAGCTGACTATGACTGAGATATGACCCACCTAGCTGACTATGACTGAGATATGTGGTGACCCACCTAGCTGACTATGGCTGAGATATGACCCACCTAGCTGACTATGACTGAGATATGACCCACCTAGCTGACTATGACTGAGATATGTGGTGACCCACCTAGCTGACAATGACTGAGATATGACCCACCTAGCTGACTATGACTGAGATATGTGGTGACCCACCTAGCTGACTATGGCTGAGATATGACCCACCTAGCTGACTATGACTGAGATATGATCCACCTAGTTGACTATGACTGAGATATGACCCACCTAGCTGACTATGGCTGAGATATGACCCACCTAGTTGACTATGACTGAGATATGTGGTGACCCACCTAGCTGACTATGACTGAGATATGACCCACCTAGCTGACTATGACTGAGATATCAGGTGACCCACCTAGTTGACTATGACTGAGATATGACCCACCTAGTTGACTATGACTGAGATATGACCCACCTAGCTTACTATGGCTGAGATATGACCCACCTAGCTGACTATGACTGAGATATGACCCATCTAGTTGACTATGACTGAGATATGACCCACCTAGCTGACTATGACTGAGATATGACCCACCTAGCTGACTATGACTGAGATATGTGGTGACCCACCTAGCTGACTATGACTGAGATATTTGGTGACCGACCTAGCTGACTACGACTGACATATGTGGTGACCCACCTAGCTGACTATGACTGAGATATGTGGTGACCCACCTAGCTGACTATGACTGAGATATGACCCACCTAGCTGACTATGACTGAGATATGTGGTGACCCACCTAGCTGACTATGGCTGAGATATGACCCACCTAGCTGACTATGACTGAGATATGACCCACCTAGCTGACTATGACTGAGATATGTGGTGACCCACCTAGTTGACTATGACTGAGATATGTGGTGACCCACCTAGCTGACTATGACTGAGATATGACCCACCTAGCTGACTTTGACTGAGATATGACCCACCTAGCTGACTATGACTGAGATATGTGGTAACCCACCTAGTTGACTATGACTGAGATATGGGGTGACCCACCTAGCTGACTATGACTGAGATATGACCCACCTAGCTGACTATGACTGAGATATGACCCACCTAGCTGACTATGACTGAGATATGTGGTGACCCACCTAGTTGACTATGGCTGAGATATGACCCACCTAGTTGACTATGGCTGAGATATGACCCACCTAGCTGACTATGACTGAGATATGACCCACCTAGCTGACTATGACTGAGATATGACCCACCTAGCTGACTTTGACTGAGATATGACCCACCTAGCTGACTTTGACTGAGATATGACCCACCTAGCTGACTATGACTGAGATATGTGGTAACCCACCTAGTTGACTATGACTGAGATATGGGGTGACCCACCTAGCTGACTATGACTGAGATATGACCCACCTAGCTGACTATCACTGAGATATGTGGTGACCCACCTAGCTGACTATGACTGAGATTTGACCCACCTAGCTGACTATGACTGAGATATGACCCACCTAGCTGACTATGACTGAGATTTGACCCACCTAGCTGACTATGACTGTGATATGACCCACCTAGCTGACAATGACTGAGATATGTGGTGACCCACCTAGCTGACTATGACTGACATATGACCCACCTAGCTGACTATGACTCAGATATGACCCACCTAGCTGACTATGACTGAGATATCAGGTGACCCACCTAGCTGACTATGACTGAGATATGACCCACCTAGCTGACTATGACTGAGATATGTGGTGACCCACCTAGCTGACTATGACTGAGATATGACCCACCTAGCTGACTATGGCTGAGATATGACCCACCTAGCTGACTATGACTGAGCTATGTGGTGACCCACCTAGCTGACTATGACTGAGATATGACCCACCTAGCTGACTATGACTGAGATTTGACCCACCTAGCTGACTATGACTGAGATATGACCCACCTAGCTGACTATGACTGAGACATGTGGTGACCCACCTAGTTGACTATGACTGAGATATGTGGTGATCCACCTAGCTGACTATGACTGAGATATGTGGTGACCCACCTAGCTGACTATGACTGAGATATGTGGTGACCCACCTAGCTGACTATGACTGAGATATGTGGTGACCCACCTAGCTGACTATGACTGAGATATGACCCACCTAGCTGACTATGGCTGAGATATGTGGTGACCCACCTAGCTGACTATGACTGAGATATGACCCACCTAGTTGACTATGACTGAGATTTGACCCACCTAGCTGAATATGACTGAGATATGACCCACATAGCTGACTATGACTGAGATATGACCCACCTAGCTGACTATGACTGAGATATGTGGTGACCCACCTAGCTGACTATGATTGAGATATGACCCACCTAGCTGACTATGACTGAGATATGACCCACCTAGCTGACTATGACTGAGATATGTGGTGACCCACCTAGCTGACTACGATTGAGATATGACCCACATAGCTGACTATGACTGAGATATGACCCACCTAGCTGAATATGACTGAGATATGACCCACCTAGCTGACTATGACTGAGATATGACCCACCTAGCTGACTATGACTGAGATATGACCCACCTAGCTGACTATGACTGAGATATGTGGTGACCCACCTAGCTGACTATGACTGAGATATGTGGTGATCCACCTAGTTGACTATGACTGAGATATGTGGTGACCCACCTAGCTGACTATGACTGAGATATGTGGTGACCCACCTAGCTGACTATGACTGAGATATGTGGTGACCCACCTAGCTGACTATGACTGAGATATGACCCACCTAGTTGACTATGACTGAGATATGACCCACCTAGTTGACTATGACTGAGATATGTGGTGACCCACCTAGCTGACTATGACTGAGATATGTGGTGACCCACCTAGCTGACTATGACTGAGATATGTGGTGACCCACGTAGTTGACTATGACTGAGATATGTGGTGACCCACCTAGCGGACTGTGACTGAGATATGACCCACCTAGCTGACTATGACTGAGATATGACCCACCTAGTTGACTATGACTGAGATATGACCCACCTAGCTGACTATGACTGAGATATGTGGTGACCCACCTAGCTGACTATGACTGAGATATGTGGTGACACACCTAGCTGACTATGACTGAGATATGTGGTGACCCACCTAGTTGACTATGACTGAGATATGTGGTGACCCACCTAGCTGACTATGGTTGAGATATGTGGTGACCCACCGAGCTGACTATGACTGAGATATGTGGTGACCCACCTAGCTGACTATGACTGAGATATGTGGTGACCCACCTAGCTGACTATGACTGAGATATGACCCACCTAGCTGACTATGACTGAGATATGTGGTGACCCACCTAGCTGACTATGACTGAGATATGTGGTGACCCACCTAGCTGACTATGACTGAGATATGTGGTGACCCACCTAGTTGACTATGACTGAGATATGACCCACCTAGCTGACTATGACTGAGATATGACCCACCTAGCTGACTATGACTGAGATATGACCCACCTAGTTGACTATGACTGAGATATGACCCACCTAGCTGACTATGACTGAGATATGACCCACCTAGCTGACTATGACTGAGATATGACCCACCTAGTTGACTATGACTGAGATATGACCCACCTAGCTGACTATGACTGAGATATGTGGTGACCCACCTAGCTGACTATGACTGAGATATGACCCACCTAGCTGACTATGACTGAGATATGACCCACCTAGCTGACTATGACTGAGATATGACCCACCTAGTTGACTATGACTGAGATATGACCCACCTAGCTGACTATGACTGAGATATGACCCACCTAGCTGACTATGACTGAGATATGTGGTGACCCACCTAGTTGACTATGACTGAGATATGACCCACCTAGCTGACTATGACTGAGTTTTGACCCACCTAGCTGACTATGACTGAGATATCAGGTGACCCACCTAGCTGACTATGACTGAGAAATGTGGTGACCCACCTAGTTGACTATGACTGAGATATGTGGTGACCCACCTAGCTGACTATGACTGAGATATGACCCACCTAGCTGACTATGACTGAGATATGTGGTGACCCACCTAGCTGACTATGACTGAGATATGTGGTGACCCACCTAGCTGACTATGACTGAGATATGTGGTGACCCACCTAGCTGACTATGACTGAGATATGACCCACCTAGCTGACTATGACTGAGATATGTGGTGACCCACCTAGCTGACTATGACTGAGATATGTGGTGACCCACCTAGCTGACTATGACTGAGATATGACCCACCTAGCTGACTATGGCTGAGATATGACCCACCTAGCTGACTATGACTGAGATATGTGGTGACCCACCTAGCTGACTATGACTGAGATATGACCCACCTAGCTGACTATGACTGAGATTTGACCCACCTAGCTGACTATGACTGAGATATGACCCACCTAGCTGACTATGACTGAGATATGTGGTGACCCACCTAGCTGACTATGACTGAGATATGACCCACCTAGCTGACTATGACTGAGATATGACCCACCTAGCTGACTATGACTGAGATATGACCCACCTAGTTGACTATGACTGAGATATGACCCACCTAGCTGACTATGACTGAGATATGTGGTGACCAACCTAGCTGACTATGACTGAGATATGACCCACCTAGCTGACTATGACTGAGATATGACCCACCTAGCTGACTATGACTGAGATATGACCCACCTAGTTGACTATGACTGAGATATGACCCACCTAGCTGACTATGACTGAGTTATGACCCACCTAGCTGACTATGACTGAGATATGTGGTGACCCACCTAGTTGACTATGACTGAGATATGACCCACCTAGCTGACTATGGCTGAGATATGACCCACCTAGCTGACTATGACTGAGATATGACCCACCTAGCTGACTATGACTGAGATATCAGGTGACCCACCTAGCTGACTATGACTGAGATATGTGGTGACCCACCTAGTTGACTATGACTGAGATATGTGGTGACCCACCTAGCTGACTATGACTGAGTTATGACCCACCTAGCTGACTATGACTGAGATATGTGGTGACCCACCTAGTTGACTATGACTGAGATATGACCCACCTAGCTGACTATGGCTGAGATATGACCCACCTAGCTGACTATGACTGAGATATGACCCACCTAGCTGACTATGACTGAGATATCAGGTGACCCACCTAGCTGACTATGACTGAGATATGTGGTGACCCACCTAGTTGACTATGACTGAGATATGTGGTGACCCACCTAGCTGACTATGACTGAGATATGACCCACCTAGCTGACTATGACTGAGATATGTGGTGACCCACCTAGCTGACTATGACTGAGATATGTGGTGACCCACCTAGCTGACTATGACTGAGATATGTGGTGACCCACCTAGCTGACTATGACTGAGATATGACCCACCTAGCTGACTATGACTGAGATATGACCCACCTAGCTGACTATGACTGAGATATGACCCACCTAGCTGACTATGACTGAGATATGACCCACCTAGCTGACTATGACTGAGATATGACCCACCTAGTTGACTATGACTGAGATATGACCCACCTAGCTGACTATGACTGAAGTATGACCCACCTAGCTGACTATGTCTGAAATATGACACACCTAGCTGACTATGACTGAGATATGACCCACCTAGCTGACTATGACTGAGATATGACCCACCTAGCTGACTATGACTGAGATATGACCCACCTAGCTGACTATGACTGAGATATGTGGTGACCCACCTAGTTGACTATGACTGAGATATGACCCACCTAGCTGACTATGGCTGAGATATGACCCACCTAGCTGACTATGACTGAGATATGACCCACCTAGCTGACTATGACTGAGATATCAGGTGACCCACCTAGTTGACTATGACTGAGATATGTGGTGACCCACCTAGCTGACTATGACTGAGTTATGACCCACCTAGCTGACTATGACTGAGATATGTGGTGACCCACCTAGTTGACTATGACTGAGATATGACCCACCTAGCTGACTATGGCTGAGATATGACCCACCTAGCTGACTATGACTGAGATATGACCCACCTAGCTGACTATGACTGAGATATCAGGTGACCCACCTAGCTGACTATGACTGAGATATGTGGTGACCCACCTAGTTGACTATGACTGAGATATGTGGTGACCCACCTAGCTGACTATGACTGAGTTATGACCCACCTAGCTGACTATGACTGAGATATGTGGTGACCCACCTAGTTGACTATGACTGAGATATGACCCACCTAGCTGACTATGGCTGAGATATGACCCACCTAGCTGACTATGACTGAGATATGACCCACCTAGCTGACTATGACTGAGATATCAGGTGACCCACCTAGCTGACTATGACTGAGATATGTGGTGACCCACCTAGTTGACTATGACTGAGATATGTGGTGACCCACCTAGCTGACTATGACTGAGATATGACCCACCTAGCTGACTATGACTGAGATATGTGGTGACCCACCTAGCTGACTATGACTGAGATATGTGGTGACCCACCTAGCTGACTATGACTGAGATATGTGGTGACCCACCTAGCTGACTATGACTGAGATATGACCCACCTAGCTGACTATGACTGAGATATGACCCACCTAGCTGACTATGACTGAGATATGACCCACCTAGCTGACTATGACTGAGATATGACCCACCTAGCTGACTATGACTGAGATATGACCCACCTAGTTGACTATGACTGAGATATGACCCACCTAGCTGACTATGACTGAAGTATGACCCACCTAGCTGACTATGTCTGAAATATGACACACCTAGCTGACTATGACTGAGATATGACCCACCTAGCTGACTATGACTGAGATATGACCCACCTAGCTGACTATGACTGAGATATGACCCACCTAGCTGACTATGACTGAGATATGTGGTGACCCACCTAGCTGACTATGACTGAGATATGACCCACCTAGCTGACTATGACTGAGATATGACCCACCTAGCTGACTATGACTGAGATTTGACCCACCTAGTTGACTATGACTGAGATATGACCCACCTAGCTGACTATGACTGAGATATGACCCACCTAGTTGACTATGACTGAGATATGTGGTGACCCACCTAGTTGACTATGACTGAGATATGACCCACCTAGTTGACTATGACTGAGATATGTGGTGACCCACCTAGCTGACTATGACTGAGATATGACCCACCTAGCTGACTATGACTGAGATATGACCCACCTAGTTGACTATGACTGAGATATGACCCACCTAGCTGACTATGACTGAGATATGACCCACCTAGTTGACTATGACTGAGATATGTGGTGACCCACCTAGTTGACTATGACTGAGATATGACCCACCTAGCTGACTATGACTGAGATATGACCCACCTAGTTGACTATGACTGAGATATGACCCACCTAGTTGACTATGACTGAGATATGACCCACCTAGTTGACTATGACTGAGATATGACCCACCTAGTTGACTATGACTGAGATATGACCCACCTAGTTGACTATGACTGAGATATGACCCAGCTAGTTGACTATGACTGAGATATGACCCACCTAGCTGACTATGACTGAGATATGACCCACCTAGCTGACTATGACTGAGATATGACCCACCTAGTTGACTATGACTGAGATATGACCCACCTAGGTGACTATGACTGAGATATGACCCACCTAGCTGACTATGACTGAGATATGACCCACCTAGCTGACTATGACTGAGATATGACCCACCTAGCTGACTATGACTGATATATGACCCACCTAGCTGACTATGACTGAGATATGACCCACCTAGCTGACTATGACTGAGATATGACCCACCTAGCTGACTATGACTGAGATATGACCCACCTAGCTGACTATGACTGAGATATGACCCACCTAGTTGACTATGACTGAGATATGACCCACCTAGTTGACTATGACTGAGATATGACCCACCTAGCTGACTATGACTGAGATATGACCCACCTAGTTGACTATGACTGCGATATGACCCACCTAGTTGACTATGACTGAGATATGTGGTGACCCACCTAGTTGACTATGGCTGAGATATGACCCACCTAGTTGACTATGACTGAGATATGACCCACCTAGTTGACTATGACTGAGATATGTGGTGACCCACCTAGTTGACTATGACTGAGATATGACCCACCTAGTTGACTATGACTGAGATATGTAGTGACCCACCTAGTTGACTATGACTGAGATATGACCCACCTAGTTGACTATGACTGAGATATGTGGTGACCCACCTAGTTGACTATGACTGAGATATGACCCACCTAGCTGACTATGACTGAGATATGTGGTGACCCACCTAGCTGACTATGACTGAGATATGACCCACCTAGCTGACTATGACTGAGATATGACCCACCTAGTTGACTATGACTGAGATATGACCCACCTAGCTGACTATGACTGAGATATGACCCACCTAGTTGACTATGACTGAGATATGTGGTGACCCACCTAGTTGACTATGACTGAGATATGACCCACCTAGCTGACTATGACTGAGATATGACCCACCTAGTTGACTATGACTGAGATATGACCCACCTAGTTGACTATGACTGAGATATGACCCACCTAGTTGACTATGACTGAGATATGACCCACCTAGTTGACTATGACTGAGATATGACCCACCTATTTGACTATGACTGAGATATGACCCAGCTAGTTGACTATGACTGAGATATGACCCACCTAGCTGACTATGACTGAGATATGACCCACCTAGCTGACTATGACTGAGATATGACCCACCTAGTTGACTATGACTGAGATATGACCCACCTAGCTGACTATGCCTGAGATATGACCCACCTAGCTGACTATGACTGAGATATGACCCACCTAGCTGACTATGACTGAGATATGACCCACCTAGCTGACTATGACTGAGATATGACCCACCTAGCTGACTATGACTGAGATATGACCCACCTAGCTGACTATGACTGATATATGACCCACCTAGCTGACTATGACTGAGATATGACCCACCTAGCTGACTATGACTGAGATATGACCCACCTAGCTGACTATGACTGAGATATGACCCACCTAGCTGACTATGACTGAGATATGACCCACCTAGTTGACTATGACTGAGATATGACCCACCTAGTTGACTATGACTGAGATATGACCCACCTAGCTGACTATGACTGAGATATGACCCACCTAGTTGACTATGACTGCGATATGACCCACCTAGTTGACTATGACTGAGATATGTGGTGACCCACCTAGTTGACTATGGCTGAGATATGACCCACCTAGTTGACTATGACTGAGATATGACCCACCTAGTTGACTATGACTGAGATATGTGGTGACCCACCTAGTTGACTATGACTGAGATATGACCCACCTAGTTGACTATGACTGAGATATGTAGTGACCCACCTAGTTGACTATGACTGAGATATGACCCACCTAGTTGACTATGACTGAGATATGTGGTGACCCACCTAGTTGACTATGACTGATATATGACCCACCTAGCTGACTATGACTGAGATATGTGGTGACCCACCTAGCTGACTATGACTGAGATATGACCCACCTAGTTGACTATGACTGAGATATGACCCACCTAGCTGACTATGACTGAGATATGACCCACCTAGTTGACTATGACTGAGATATGTGGTGACCCACCTAGTTGACTATGACTGAGATATGACCCACCTAGCTGACTATGACTGAGATATGACCCACCTAGTTGACTATGACTGAGATATGACCCACCTAGTTGACTATGACTGAGATATGACCCACCTAGTTGACTATGACTGAGATATGACCCACCTAGTTGACTATGACTGAGATATGACCCACCTATTTGACTATGACTGAGATATGACCCAGCTAGTTGACTATGACTGAGATATGACCCACCTAGCTGACTATGACTGAGATATGACCCACCTAGCTGACTATGACTGAGATATGACCCACCTAGTTGACTATGACTGAGATATGACCCACCTAGCTGACTATGCCTGAGATATGACCCACCTAGCTGACTATGACTGAGATATGACCCACCTAGCTGACTATGACTGAGATATGACCCACCTAGCTGACTATGACTGAGATATGACCCACCTAGCTGACTATGACTGAGATATGACCCACCTAGCTGACTATGACTGAGATATGACCCACCTAGCTGACTATGACTGAGATATGACCCACCTAGCTGACTATGACTGAGATATGACCCACCTAGTTGACTATGACTGAGATATGACCCACCTAGTTGACTATGACTGAGATATGACCCACCTAGCTGACTATGACTGAGATATGACCCACCTAGCTGACTATGACTGAGATATGACCCACCTAGCTGACTATGACTGAGATATGACCCACCTAGCTGACTATGACTGAGATATGTGGTGACCCACCTAGCTGACTATGACTGAGATATGACCCACCTAGTTGACTATGACTGAGATATGACCCACCTAGTTGACTATGACTGAGATATGACCCACCTAGTTGACTATGACTGAGATATGTGGTGACCCACCTAGTTGACTATGACTGAGATATGACCCACCTAGCTGACTATGACTGAGATATGACCCACCTAGTTGACTATGACTGAGATATGACCCACCTAGTTGACTATGACTGAGATATGACCCACCTAGTTGACTATGACTGAGATATGACCCACCTAGTTGACTATGACTGAGATATGACCCACCTAGTTGACTATGACTGAGATATGACCCAGCTAGTTGACTATGACTGAGATATGACCCACCTAGCTGACTATGACTGAGATATGACCCACCTAGCTGACTATGACTGAGATATGACCCACCTAGTTGACTATGACTGAGATATGACCCACCTAGCTGACTATGACTGAGATATGACCCACCTAGCTGACTATGACTGAGATATGACCCACCTAGCTGACTATGACTGAGATATGACCCACCTAGCTGACTATGACTGAGATATGACCCACCTAGCTGACTATGACTGAGATATGACCCACCTAGCTGACTATGACTGAGATATGACCCACCTAGCTGACTATGACTGAGATATGACCCACCTAGCTGACTATGACTGAGATATGACCCACCTAGTTGACTATGACTGAGATATGACCCACCTAGTTGACTATGACTGAGATATGACCCACCTAGCTGACTATGACTGAGATATGACCCACCTAGTTGACTATGACTGCGATATGACCCACCTAGTTGACTATGACTGAGATATGTGGTGACCCACCTAGTTGACTATGGCTGAGATATGACCCACCTAGTTGACTATGACTGAGATATGACCCACCTAGTTGACTATGACTGAGATATGTGGTGACCCACCTAGTTGACTATGACTGAGATATGACCCACCTAGTTGACTATGACTGAGATATGTAGTGACCCACCTAGTTGACTATGACTGAGATATGACCCACCTAGTTGACTATGACTGAGATATGTGGTGACCCACCTAGTTGACTATGACTGAGATATGACCCACCTAGCTGACTATGACTGAGATATGTGGTGACCCACCTAGCTGACTATGACTGAGATATGACCCACCTAGCTGACTATGACTGAGATATGACCCACCTAGTTGACTATGACTGAGATATGACCCACCTAGCTGACTATGACTGAGATATGACCCACCTAGTTGACTATGACTGAGATATGTGGTGACCCACCTAGTTGACTATGACTGAGATATGACCCACCTAGCTGACTATGACTGAGATATGACCCACCTAGTTGACTATGACTGAGATATGACCCACCTAGTTGACTATGACTGAGATATGACCCACCTAGTTGACTATGACTGAGATATGACCCACCTAGTTGACTATGACTGAGATATGACCCACCTATTTGACTATGACTGAGATATGACCCAGCTAGTTGACTATGACTGAGATATGACCCACCTAGCTGACTATGACTGAGATATGACCCACCTAGCTGACTATGACTGAGATATGACCCACCTAGTTGACTATGACTGAGATATGACCCTCCTAGCTGACTATGACTGAGATATGACCCACCTAGCTGACTATGACTGAGATATGACCCACCTAGCTGACTATGACTGAGATATGACCCACCTAGCTGACTATGACTGAGATATGACCCACCTAGCTGACTATGACTGAGATATGACCCACCTAGCTGACTATGACTGAGATATGACCCACCTAGCTGACTATGACTGAGATATGACCCACCTAGCTGACTATGACTGAGATATGACCCACCTAGTTGACTATGACTGAGATATGACCCACCTAGTTGACTATGACTGAGATATGACCCACCTAGCTGACTATGACTGAGATATGACCCACCTAGCTGACTATGACTGAGATATGACCCACCTAGCTGACTATGACTGAGATATGACCCACCTAGCTGACTATGACTGAGATATGTGGTGACCCACCTAGCTGACTATGACTGAGATATGACCCACCTAGTTGACTATGACTGAGATATGACCCACCTAGTTGACTATGACTGAGATATGACCCACCTAGTTGACTATGACTGAGATATGTGGTGACCCACCTAGTTGACTATGACTGAGATATGACCCACCTAGTTGACTATGACTGAGATATGACCCACCTAGTTGACTATGACTGAGATATGTGGTGACCCACCTAGTTGACTATGGCTGAGATATGACCCACCTAGTTGACTATGACTGAGATATGTGGTGACCCACCTAGTTGACTATGACTGAGATATGACCCACCTAGTTGACTATGACTGAGATATGACCCACCTAGTTGACTATGACTGAGATATGACCCACCTAGCTGACTATGACTGAGATATGACCCACCTAGCTGACTATGACTGAGATATGACCCACCTAGCTGACTATGACTGAGATATGACCCACCTAGCTGACTATGACTGAGATATGACCCACCTAGCTGACTATGACTGAGATGTGATCCACCTAGCTGACTATGACTGAGATATGACCCACCTAGCTGACTATGACTGAGATATGATCCACCTAGCTGACTATGACTGAGATATGACCCACCTAGCTGACTATGACTGAGGTATGACCCACCTAGTTGACTATGACTGAGATATGATCCACCTAGCTGACTATGACTGAGATATGTGACCCACTTGTCTGTAAATACAAACTGTATTTACTGTAGTCTACCTAATACTGTCTGTTAAATATCAGACTTCTGTGAAAACGTAAATTATTCTGTAGACTGATAATCTACACAGTATCTTCATTAATACTGACACACTGACACCCTCCCTCCCTCACTCACTCACTCACTCACTCACTCACTCACTCACTCACTCACTCACTCACTCACTCACTCACTCACTCACTCACTCCCTCCCTCCCTCCCTCCCTCCCTCCCTCCCTCCCTCCCTCACTCCCTCACTCCCTCCCTCCCTCCCTCACTCCCTCACTCCCTCCCTCCCTCCATCCATCCATCCATCCATCCATCCATCCATCCAGTGTCTTAGAGATGTCATAATGACTAAGCAGATTTAACGTTGGCCATACAGAGGAAGGCAGCAGCAGTCTCCCCTCCCTGCATCACTCCCGTCATGACCTCACCGCAACAGACAAACAGTCCTTCAGCGCTTCCATGTAAAGCTGTAACCCAGACCACACCTCCGTGGGAGGGGCCAGCGCAGCCTGGGCAGGAAGGGTATAAAGACAGTCGACTTCCAGTTTCACTACAACAGGACACAGCAGGTAGGAGAAGACGACAACACAGACCAATCAGACTGTATACTACTGTAGTGAACCTTTACAAGGTGAGAGAACTGGATCAACTACTACTACTGCTAGTAAGCCAACTACTACTACTACTACTACTACTACTGCTACTGCTAGTAAGCTAACTACTACTACTACTACTACTACTGCTACTACTGCTAGTAAGCTAACTACTACTACTACTACTGCTACTACTGCTAGTAAGCTAACCACTACTACTACTACTACTACTACTGCTAGTAAGCTAACTACTACTACTACTACTACTACTACTGCTACTGCTAGTAAGCTAACTACTACTACTACTACTGCTACTACTGCTAGTAAGCTAACTACTACTACTACTACTACTACTACTGCTAGTAAGCTAACTACTACTACTACTACTACTACTACTGCTACTGCTAGTAAGCTAACTACTACTACTACTACTACTACTGCTACTACTGCTAGTAAGCTAACTACTACTACTACTACTACTACTACTGCTAGTAAGCTAACTACTACTACTACTACTACTACTACTACTGCTAGTAAGCTAACTACTACTACTACTACTACTGCTACTGCTAGTAAGCTAACTACTACTACTACTACTACTGCTACTGCTAGTAAGCTAACTACTACTACTACTACTACTACTACTGCTACTGCTAGTAAGCTAACTACTACTACTACTACTACTACTACTACTACTGCTAGTAAGCTAACTACTACTACTACTACTACTACTGCTGCTAGTAGTCTGCTTCTCTATTACTTTAGTATTCATGTTGTATTTAGAGTTGGACATGTGTTGCCGGGTGAACATTGTCATTTTAGGATGGAAATGTGGGAACGTTCTTGATCTTTTATACACAACAGCAATAGTTTTACGTAGACATTTACAACATTTAGAATGATCGGTGACCTGATGCTTATCTCTGTGGATTCTGTTCCTTTATACCAACTCTACTCTCATTACGACTGTTCCTGTTTCTGCCTCTACCAGGTGTTGTTGACTAGAGACACAGAGAGAGGGGGAGGGAAGACGGGGGGAGGAGAGAGAGAGGGAGAGAGGGAGAGAGGGGGAGGGAAGAAGGGGGGAGGAGAGAGAGAGAGAGAGAGAGAGAGAGAGAGAGAAGGAGGGAGAGAGAGAGAGAGAGGAGGGAGAGAAGGAGGGAGAGAAGGAGGGAGAGAGAAAGAGAGAGCGGGAAGGGGGAGGGAGGGAGAGAGAGAGAGAGAGAGTGAGTGAGAGAGAGAGAGAGACTGAGGGAAGGGGGAGGGAGAGTGAGTGAGTGAGAGAGACTGAGAGAAGGGGGAGGGAGAGAGAGAGAGAGAGACTGAGGGAAGGGGGAGGGAGAGAGAGAGAGAGAGAGAGACTGAGGGAAGGGGGAGGGAGAGAGAGAGAGAGAGAGAGAGTGTGGTATGTTTCCTGTGCTGTTTGTTACCTGGAAACAGTCCTCCAGAGACTCATGTTCAGGTTTTCAGGAGACTTGGTCACCGTTGGCCCTGAGGCCTTTAAATGTTTCATAGATGCTGCTGGGAGGTGCCAAGTCACTCTCACCTCACCTCACCTGTCTGGAGGGCATGTTAAATGGCACCCTATTCCCTATACAGTGCACTACTTTTAACCAGAAGTAGTGCACTACATAGGGAATAGGGTGCAACTTGGGAGGCAAGCCTTAGTATACCTGACACTCCATTGACCTATCAATCTGGTTTATGTAACATTACTGTCACTCAGCTATGTGGTGTATGTAACCTGCCCCTCCATGTGCTGCGAGCTGTATTGATGGGGGTTTGTAAGGAGACCGGAACCGGAACCGGGGAACCGGTTTAATCAAACGGCTGTTAGTGCATCACTGTCTCCACTCTGTTGTTCTGGTCTAACTGTGTGTGTGTGTGTGTGTGTGTGTGTGTGTGTGTGTGTGTGTGTGTGTGTGTGTGTGTGTGTGTGTGTGTGTGTGTGTGTGTGTGTGTGTGTGTGTGTGTGTGTGTGTGTGTGTGTTGCAGGAGCCATGGTGAAGTGTGTAGCCGTAATTCTGTCAGGGTGTGGAGTCTACGATGGGACTGAGATCCACGAGGCTTCGGCTGTACTGGTCCACCTCAGCAGGGCTGGAGCTAAGGTAAGGGTGGTCTACATTAGGGTTAGGGCTGGAGCTAAGGTAAGGGTGGTCTACATTAGGGTTAGGGCTGGAGCTAAGGTAAGGGTTAGTCTACATTAGGGTTAGGGCTGGAGCTAAGGTAAGGGTGGTCTACATTAGGGTTAGGGCTGGAGCTAAGGTAAGGGTGGTCTACATTAGGGTTAGGGCTGGAGCTAAGGTAGGGTGGTCTACATTAGGGTTAGGGCTGGAGCTAAGGTAAGGGTGGTCTACATTAGGGTTAGGGCTGGAGCTAAGGTAAGGGTGGTCTACATTAGGGTTAGGGCTGGAGCTAAGGTAAGGGTGGTCTACATTAGGGTTAGGGCTGGAGTTAAGGTAAGGGTGGTCTACATTAGGGTTAGGGCTGGGGCTAAGGTAGGGTTAGTCTACATTAGGGTTAGGGCTGGGGCTAAGGTAAGGGTTAGTCTACATTAGGGTTAGGGCTGGAGCTAAGGTAAGGGTGGTCTACATTAGGGTTAGGGCTGGAGCTAAGGTAAGGGTGGTCTACATTAGGGTTAGGGCTGGAGCTAAGGTAAGGGTGGTCTACATTAGGGTTAGTGCTGGAGCTAAGGTAGGGTTAGTCTACATTAGGGTTGGGGCTGGAGCTAAGGTAAGGGTGGTCTACATTAGGGTTAGGGCTGCGGCTAAGGTAAGGGTGGTCTACATTAGGGTTAGGGCTGGAGCTAAGGTAAGGGTGGTCTATATTAGGGTTAGGGCTGGAGCTAAGGTAAGGGTGGTCTACATTAGGGTTAGGGCTGGAGCTAAGGTAAGGGTGGTCTACATTAGGGTTAGGGCTGGAGCTAAGGTAAGGGTGGTCTACATTAGGGTTAGGGCTGGAGCTAAGGTAAGGGTGGTCTACATTAGGGTTAGGGCTGCGGCTAAGGTAAGGGTGGTCTACATTAGGGTTAGGGCTGGAGCTAAGGTAAGGGTGGTCTACATTAGGGTTAGGGCTGGAGCTAAGGTAAGGGTGGTCTACATTAGGGTTAGGGTTAGAGCTAAGGTAAGGGTGGTCTACATTAGGGTTAGGGCTGGAGCTAAGGTAAGGGTGGTCTACATTAGGGTTAGGGCTGGAGCTAAGGTAAGGGTGGTCTACATTAGGGTTAGGGCTGGAGCTAAGGTAAGGGTGGTCTACATTAGGGTTAGGGCTGGAGCTAAGGTAAGGGTGGTCTACATTAGGGTTAGGGTTGGAGCTAAGGTAAGGGTGGTCTACATTAGGGTTAGGGCTGGAGCTAAGGTAAGGGTGGTCTACATTAGGGTTAGGGCTGGAGCTAAGGTAAGGGTTAGTCTACATTAGGGTTAGGGCTGGAGCTAAGGTAAGGGTTAGTCTACATTAGGGTTAGGGCTGGAGCTAAGGTAAAGGTTAGTCTACATTAGGGTTAGGGCTGGAGCTAAGGTAAGGGTGGTCTACATTAGGGTTAGGGCTGGAGCTAAGGTAAGGGTGGTCTACATTAGGGTTAGGGCTGGAGCTAAGGTAAGGGTTAGTCTACATTAGGGTTAGGGCTGGAGCTAAGGTAAGGGTTAGTCTATATTAGGGTTAGGGCTGGAGCTAAGGTAAGGGTGGTCTACATTCGGGTTAGGGCTGGAGCTAAGGTAAGGGTGGTCTACATTAGGGTTAGGGTTAGAGCTAAGGTAAGGGTGGTCTACATTAGGGTTAGGGCTGGAGCTAAGGTAAGGGTTAGTCTACATTAGGGTTAGGGCTGGAGCTAAGGTAAGGTTTAGTCTACATTAGGGTTAGGGCTGGAGCTAATGTAAGGGTTAGTCTACATTAGGGTTAGGGCTGGAGCTAAGGTAAGGGTTAGTCTACATTAGGGTTAGGGCTGGAGCTAAGGTAAGGGTGGTCTACATTAGGGTTAGGGCTGGAGCTAAGGTAAGGGTGGTCTACATTAGGGTTAGGGCAGGAGCTAAGGTAAGGGTGGTCTACATTAGGGTTAGGGATGGAGCTAAGGTAAGGGTGGTCTACATTAGGGTTAGGGCTGGAGCTAAGGTAAGGGTGGTCTACATTAGGGTTAGGGCTGGAGCTAAGGTAAGGGTGGTCTACATTAAGGTTAGGGCTGGAGCTAAGGTAAGGGTGGTCTACATTAGGGTTAGGGCTGGAGCTAAGGTAAGGGTGGTCTACATTAGGGTTAGGGCTGGAGCTAAGGTAAGGGTGGTCTACATTAAGGTTAGGGCTGGAGCTAAGGTAAGGGTGGTCTACATTAGGGTTAGGGCTGGAGCTAAGGTAAGGGTGGTCTACATTAGGGTTAGGGCTGGAGCTAAGGTAAGGGTGGTCTACATTAGGGTTAGGGCTGGAGCTAAGGTAAGGGTGGTCTACATTAGGGTTAGGGCTGGAGCTAAGGTAAGGGTGGTCTACATTAGGGTTAGGGCTGGAGCTAAGGTAAGGGTTAGTCTACATTAGGGTTAGGGCTGGAGCTAAGGTAAGGGTGGTCTACATTAGGGTTAGGGCTGGAGCTAAGGTAAATGTGGTCTACATTAGGGTTAGGGCTGGAGCTAAGGTAAGGGTGGTCTACATTAGGGTTAGGGCTGGAGCTAAGGTAAGGGTGGTCTACATTAGGGTTAGGGCTGGAGCTAAGGTAGGGTTAGTCTACATTAGGGTTAGGGCTGGAGCTAAGGTAAGGGTGGTCTACATTACGGTTAGGGCTGGAGCTAAGGTAAGGGTGGTCTACATTAGGGTTAGGGCTGGAGCTAAGGTAAGGGTGGTCTACATTAGGGTTAGGGCTGGAGCTAAGGTAAGGGTGGTCTATAATTAGGGTTAGGGCTGGAGCTAAGGTAAGGGTGGTCTACATTAGGGTTAGGGTTAGAGCTAAGGTAAGGGTGGTCTACATTAGGGTTAGGGCTGGAGCTAAGGTAAGGGTTAGTCTACATTAGGGTTAGGGCTGGAGCTAAGGTAAGGGTTAGTCTACATTAGGGTTAGGGCTGGAGCTAAGGTAAGGGTTAGTCTACATTAGGGTTAGGGCTGGAGCGAAGGTAAGGGTTAGTCTACATTAGGGTTAGGGCTGGAGCTAAGGTAAGGGTTAGTCTACATTAGGGTTAGGGCTGGAGCTAAGGTAAGGGTTAGTCTACATTAGGGTTAGGGCTGGAGCTAAGGTAAGGGTTAGTCTACATTAGGGTTAGGGCTGGAGCTAAGGTAAGGGTTAGTCTACATTAGGGTTAGGGCTGGAGCTAAGGTAAGGGTGGTCTACATTAGGGTTAGGGCTGGAGCTAAGGTAAGGGTTAGTCTACATTAGGGTTAGGGCTGGGGCTAAGGTAGGGTTAGTCTACATTAGGGTTAGGGCTGGAGCTAAGGTAAGGGTGGTCTACATTAGGGTTAGGGCTGGAGCTAAGGTAAGGGTGGTCTACATTAGGGTTAGGGCTGGAGCTAAGGTAAGGGTGGTCTACATTAGGGTTAGGGCTGGAGTTAAGGTAAGGGTTTGTCTACATTAGGGTTAGGGCTGGAGCTAAGGTAAGGGTGGTCTACATTAGGGTTAGGGCTGGGGCTAAGGTAGGGTTAGTCTACATTAGGGTTAGGGCTGGGGCTAAGGTAAGGGTTAGTCTACATTAGGGTTAGGGCTGGAGCTAAGGTAAGGGTGGTCTACATTAGGGTTAGGGCCGGAGCTAAGGTAAGGGTGGTCTACATTAGGGTTAGGGCTGGAGCTAAGGTAAGGGTGGTCTACATTAGGGTTAGGGCTGGAGCTAAGGTAGGGTTAGTCTACATTAGGGTTAGGGCTGGAGCTAAGGTAAGGGTGGTCTACATTAGGGTTAGGGCTGCGGCTAAGGTAAGGGTGGTCTACATTAGGGTTAGGGCTGGAGCTAAGGTAAGGGTGGTCTATATTAGGGTTAGGGCTGGAGCTAAGGTAAGGGTGGTCTACATTAGGGTTAGGGCTGGAGCTAAGGTAAGGGTGGTCTACATTAGGGTTAGGGCTGGAGCTAAGGTAAGGGTGGTCTACATTAGGGTTAGGGCTGGAGCTAAGGTAAGGGTGGTCTACATTAGGGTTAGGGCTGCGGCTAAGGTAAGGGTGGTCTACATTAGGGTTAGGGCTGGAGCTAAGGTAAGGGTGGTCTACATTAGGGTTAGGGCTGGAGCTAAGGTAAGGGTGGTCTACATTAGGGTTAGGGTTAGAGCTAAGGTAAGGGTGGTCTACATTAGGTTTAGGGCTGGAGCTAAGGTAAGGGTGGTCTACATTAGGGTTAGGGCTGGAGTTAAGGTAAGGGTGGTCTACATTAGGGTTAGGGCTGGAGCTAAGGTAAGGGTGGTCTACATTAGGGTTAGGGCTGGAGCTAAGGTAAGGGTGGTCTACATTAGGGTTAGGGTTGGAGCTAAGGTAAGGGTGGTCTACATTAGGGTTAGGGCTGGAGCTAAGGTAAGGGTGGTCTACATTAGGGTTAGGGCTGGAGCTAAGGTAAGGGTTAGTCTACATTAGGGTTAGGGCTGGAGCTAAGGTAAGGGTTAGTCTACATTAGGGTTAGGGCTGGAGCTAAGGTAAGGGTTAGTCTATATTAGGGTTAGGGCTGGAGCTAAGGTAAGGGTGGTCTACATTCGGGTTAGGGCTGGAGCTAAGGTAAGGGTGGTCTACATTAGGGTTAGGGTTAGAGCTAAGGTAAGGGTGGTCTACATTAGGGTTAGGGCTGGAGCTAAGGTAAGGGTTAGTCTACATTAGGGTTAGGGCTGGAGCTAAGGTAAGGGTTAGTCTACATTAGGGTTAGGGCTGGGGCTAAGGTAAGGGTTAGTCTACATTAGGGTTAGGGCTGGAGCTAAGGTAAGGGTGGTCTACATTAGGGTTAGGGCTGGAGCTAAGGTAAGGGTTAGTCTACATTAGGGTTAGGGCTGGAGCTAAGGTAAAGGTTAGTCTACATTAGGGTTAGGGCTGGAGCTAAGGTAAGGGTGGTCTACATTAGGGTTAGGGCTGGAGCTAAGGTAAGGGTGGTCTACATTAGGGTTAGGGCTGGAGCTAAGGTAAGGGTTAGTCTACATTAGGGTTAGGGCTGGAGCTAAGGTAAGGGTTAGTCTATATTAGGGTTAGGGCTGGAGCTAAGGTAAGGGTGGTCTACATTCGGGTTAGGGCTGGAGCTAAGGTAAGGGTGGTCTACATTAGGGTTAGGGTTAGAGCTAAGGTAAGGGTGGTCTACATTAGGGTTAGGGCTGGAGCTAAGGTAAGGGTTAGTCTACATTAGGGTTAGGGCTGGAGCTAAGGTAAGGTTTAGTCTACATTAGGGTTAGGGCTGGAGCTAATGTAAGGGTTAGTCTACATTAGGGTTAGGGCTGGAGCTAAGGTAAGGGTTAGTCTACATTAGGGTTAGGGCTGGAGCTAAGGTAAGGGTGGTCTACATTAGGGTTAGGGCTGGAGCTAAGGTAAGGGTGGTCTACATTAGGGTTAGGGCAGGAGCTAAGGTAAGGGTGGTCTACATTAGGGTTAGGGATGGAGCTAAGGTAAGGGTGGTCTACATTAGGGTTAGGGCTGGAGCTAAGGTAAGGGTGGTCTACATTAGGGTTAGGGCTGGAGCTAAGGTAAGGGTGGTCTACATTAAGGTTAGGGCTGGAGCTAAGGTAAGGGTGGTCTACATTAGGGTTAGGGCTGGAGCTAAGGTAAGGGTGGTCTACATTAGGGTTAGGGCTGGAGCTAAGGTAAGGGTGGTCTACATTAAGGTTAGGGCTGGAGCTAAGGTAAGGGTGGTCTACATTAGGGTTAGGGCTGGAGCTAAGGTAAGGGTGGTCTACATTAGGGTTAGGGCTGGAGCTAAGGTAAGGGTGGTCTACATTAGGGTTAGGGCTGGAGCTAAGGTAAGGGTGGTCTACATTAGGGTTAGGGCTGGAGCTAAGGTAAGGGTGGTCTACATTAGGGTTAGGGCTGGAGCTAAGGTAAGGGTTAGTCTACATTAGGGTTAGGGCTGGAGCTAAGGTAAGGGTGGTCTACATTAGGGTTAGGGCTGGAGCTAAGGTAAATGTGGTCTACATTAGGGTTAGGGCTGGAGCTAAGGTAAGGGTGGTCTACATTAGGGTTAGGGCTGGAGCTAAGGTAAGGGTGGTCTACATTAGGGTTAGGGCTGGAGCTAAGGTAGGGTTAGTCTACATTAGGGTTAGGGCTGGAGCTAAGGTAAGGGTGGTCTACATTACGGTTAGGGCTGGAGCTAAGGTAAGGGTGGTCTACATTAGGGTTAGGGCTGGAGCTAAGGTAAGGGTGGTCTACATTAGGGTTAGGGCTGGAGCTAAGGTAAGGGTGGTCTATAATTAGGGTTAGGGCTGGAGCTAAGGTAAGGGTGGTCTACATTAGGGTTAGGGTTAGAGCTAAGGTAAGGGTGGTCTACATTAGGGTTAGGGCTGGAGCTAAGGTAAGGGTTAGTCTACATTAGGGTTAGGGCTGGAGCTAAGGTAAGGGTTAGTCTACATTAGGGTTAGGGCTGGAGCTAAGGTAAGGGTTAGTCTACATTAGGGTTAGGACTGGAGCGAAGGTAAGGGTTAGTCTACATTAGGGTTAGGGCTGGAGCTAAGGTAAGGGTTAGTCTACATTAGGGTTAGGGCTGGAGCTAAGGTAAGGGTTAGTCTACATTAGGGTTAGGGCTGGAGCTAAGGTAAGGGTTAGTCTACATTAGGGTTAGGGCTGGAGCTAAGGTAAGGGTTAGTCTACATTAGGGTTAGGGCTGGAGCTAAGGTAAGGGTGGTCTACATTAGGGTTAGGGCTGGAGCTAAGGTAAGGGTTAGTCTACATTAGGGTTAGGGCTGGGGCTAAGGTAGGGTTAGTCTACATTAGGGTTAGGGCTGGAGCTAAGGTAAGGGTGGTCTACATTAGGGTTAGGGCTGGAGCTAAGGTAAGGGTGGTCTACATTAGGGTTAGGGCTGGAGCTAAGGTAAGGGTGGTCTACATTAGGGTTAGGGCTGGAGTTAAGGTAAGGGTTTGTCTACATTAGGGTTAGGGCTGGAGCTAAGGTAAGGGTGGTCTACATTAGGGTTAGGGCTGGGGCTAAGGTAGGGTTAGTCTACATTAGGGTTAGGGCTGGGGCTAAGGTAAGGGTTAGTCTACATTAGGGTTAGGGCTGGAGCTAAGGTAAGGGTGGTCTACATTAGGGTTAGGGCCGGAGCTAAGGTAAGGGTGGTCTACATTAGGGTTAGGGCTGGAGCTAAGGTAAGGGTGGTCTACATTAGGGTTAGGGCTGGAGCTAAGGTAGGGTTAGTCTACATTAGGGTTAGGGCTGGAGCTAAGGTAAGGGTGGTCTACATTAGGGTTAGGGCTGCGGCTAAGGTAAGGGTGGTCTACATTAGGGTTAGGGCTGGAGCTAAGGTAAGGGTGGTCTATATTAGGGTTAGGGCTGGAGCTAAGGTAAGGGTGGTCTACATTAGGGTTAGGGCTGGAGCTAAGGTAAGGGTGGTCTACATTAGGGTTAGGGCTGGAGCTAAGGTAAGGGTGGTCTACATTAGGGTTAGGGCTGGAGCTAAGGTAAGGGTGGTCTACATTAGGGTTAGGGCTGCGGCTAAGGTAAGGGTGGTCTACATTACGGTTAGGGCTGGAGCTAAGGTAAGGGTGGTCTACATTAGGGTTAGGGCTGGAGCTAAGGTAAGGGTGGTCTACATTAGGGTTAGGGTTAGAGCTAAGGTAAGGGTGGTCTACATTAGGTTTAGGGCTGGAGCTAAGGTAAGGGTGGTCTACATTAGGGTTAGGGCTGGAGTTAAGGTAAGGGTGGTCTACATTAGGGTTAGGGCTGGAGCTAAGGTAAGGGTGGTCTACATTAGGGTTAGGGCTGGAGCTAAGGTAAGGGTGGTCTACATTAGGGTTAGGGTTGGAGCTAAGGTAAGGGTGGTCTACATTAGGGTTAGGGCTGGAGCTAAGGTAAGGGTGGTCTACATTAGGGTTAGGGCTGGAGCTAAGGTAAGGGTTAGTCTACATTAGGGTTAGGGCTGGAGCTAAGGTAAGGGTTAGTCTACATTAGGGTTAGGGCTGGAGCTAAGGTAAGGGTTAGTCTATATTAGGGTTAGGGCTGGAGCTAAGGTAAGGGTGGTCTACATTCGGGTTAGGGCTGGAGCTAAGGTAAGGGTGGTCTACATTAGGGTTAGGGTTAGAGCTAAGGTAAGGGTGGTCTACATTAGGGTTAGGGCTGGAGCTAAGGTAAGGGTTAGTCTACATTAGGGTTAGGGCTGGAGCTAAGGTAAGGGTTAGTCTACATTAGGGTTAGGGCTGGGGCTAAGGTAAGGGTTAGTCTACATTAGGGTTAGGGCTGGAGCTAAGGTAAGGGTGGTCTACATTAGGGTTAGGGCTGGAGCTAAGGTAAGGGTTAGTCTACATTAGGGTTAGGGCTGGAGCTAAGGTAAGGGTGGTCTACATTAGGGTTAGGGCTGGAGCTAAGGTAAGGGTGGTCTACATTAGGGTTAGGGCAGGAGCTAAGGTAAGGGTGGTCTACATTAGGGTTAGGGCTGGAGCTAAGGTAAGGGTGGTCTACATTAGGGTTAGGTCTGGAGCTAAGGTAAGGGTGGTCTACATTAGGGTTAGGGCTGGAGCTAAGGTAAGGGTGGTCTACATTAAGGTTAGGGCTGGAGCTAAGGTAAGGGTGGTCTACATTAGGGTTAGGGCTGGAGCTAAGGTAAGGGTGGTCTACATTAGGGTTAGGGCTGGAGCTAAGGTAAGGGTGGTCTACATTAGGGTTAGGGCTGGAGCTAAGGTAAGGGTGGTCTACATTAGGGTTAGGGCTGGAGCTAAGGTAAGGGTGGTCTACATTAGGGTTAGGGCTGGAGCTAAGGTAAGGGTTAGTCTACATTAGGGTTAGGGCTGGAGCTAAGGTAAGGGTGGTCTACATTAGGGTTAGGGCTGGAGCTAAGGTAAATGTGGTCTACATTAGGGTTAGGGCTGGAGCTAAGGTAAGGGTGGTCTACATTAGGGTTAGGGCTGGAGCTAAGGTAAGGGTGGTCTACATTAGGGTTAGGGCTGGAGCTAAGGTAGGGTTAGTCTACATTAGGGTTAGGGCTGGAGCTAAGGTAAGGGTGGTCTACATTAGGGTTAGGGCTGGAGCTAAGGTAAGGGTGGTCTACATTAGGGTTAGGGCTGGAGCTAAGGTAAGGGTGGTCTACATTAGGGTTAGGGCTGGAGCTAAGGTAAGGGTGGTCTATAATTAGGGTTAGGGCTGGAGCTAAGGTAAGGGTGGTCTACATTAGGGTTAGGGTTAGAGCTAAGGTAAGGGTGGTCTACATTAGGGTTAGGGCTGGAGCTAAGGTAAGGGTTAGTCTACATTAGGGTTAGGGCTGGAGCTAAGGTAAGGGTTAGTCTACATTAGGGTTAGGGCTGGAGCTAAGGTAAGGGTTAGTCTACATTAGGGTTAGGGCTGGAGCGAAGGTAAGGGTTAGTCTACATTAGGGTTAGGGCTGGAGCTAAGGTAAGGGTTAGTCTACATTAGGGTTAGGGCTGGAGCTAAGGTAAGGGTTAGTCTACATTAGGGTTAGGGCTGGAGCTAAGGTAAGGGTTAGTCTACATTAGGGTTAGGGCTGGAGCTAAGGTAAGGGTTAGTCTACATTAGGGTTAGGGCTGGAGCTAAGGTAAGGGTGGTCTACATTAGGGTTAGGGCTGGAGCTAAGGTAAGGGTTAGTCTACATTAGGGTTAGGGCTGGGGCTAAGGTAGGGTTAGTCTACATTAGGGTTAGGGCTGGAGCTAAGGTAAGGGTGGTCTACATTAGGGTTAGGGCTGGAGCTAAGGTAAGGGTGGTCTACATTAGGGTTAGGGCTGGAGCTAAGGTAAGGGTGGTCTACATTAGGGTTAGGGCTGGAGTTAAGGTAAGGGTTTGTCTACATTAGGGTTAGGGCTGGAGCTAAGGTAAGGGTGGTCTACATTAGGGTTAGGGCTGGGGCTTTGGTAGGGTTAGTCTACATTAGGGTTAGGGCTGGGGCTAAGGTAAGGGTTAGTCTACATTAGGGTTAGGGCTGGAGCTAAGGTAAGGGTGGTCTACATTAGGGTTAGGGCTGGAGCTAAGGTAAGGGTGGTCTACATTAGGGTTAGGGCTGGAGCTAAGGTAAGGGTGGTCTACATTAGGGTTAGGGCTGGAGCTAAGGTAGGGTTAGTCTACATTAGGGTTAGGGCTGGAGCTAAGGTAAGGGTGGTCTACATTAGGGTTAGGGCTGCGGCTAAGGTAAGGGTGGTCTACATTAGGGTTAGGGCTGGAGCTAAGGTAAGGGTGGTCTATATTAGGGTTAGGGCTGGAGCTAAGGTAAGGGTGGTCTACATTAGGGTTAGGGCTGGAGCTAAGGTAAGGGTGGTCTACATTAGGGTTAGGGCTGGAGCTAAGGTAAGGGTGGTCTACATTAGGGTTAGGGCTGGAGCTAAGGTAAGGGTGGTCTACATTAGGGTTAGGGCTGCGGCTAAGGTAAGGGTGGTCTACATTAGGGTTAGGGCTGGAGCTAAGGTAAGGGTGGTCTACATTAGGGTTAGGGCTGGAGCTAAGGTAAGGGTGGTCTACATTAGGGTTAGGGTTAGAGCTAAGGTAAGGGTGGTCTACATTAGGGTTAGGGCTGGAGCTAAGGTAAGGGTGGTCTACATTAGGGTTAGGGCTGGATCTAAGGTAAGGGTGGTCTACATTAGGGTTAGGGCTGGAGCTAAGGTAAGGGTGGTCTACATTAGGGTTTGGGCTGGAGCTAAGGTAAGGGTTAGTCTACATTAGGGTTAGGGCTGGAGCTAAGGTAAGGGTTAGTCTATATTAGGGTTAGGGCTGGAGCTAAGGTAAGGGTGGTCTACATTCGGGTTAGGGCTGGAGCTAAGGTAAGGGTGGTCTACATTAGGGTTAGGGTTAGAGCTAAGGTAAGGGTGGTCTACATTAGGGTTAGGGCTGGAGCTAAGGTAAGGGTTAGTCTACATTAGGGTTAGGGCTGGAGCTAAGGTAAGGGTTAGTCTACATTAGGGTTAGGGCTGGAGCTAAGGTAAGGGTGGTCTACATTAGGGTTAGGGCTGGAGCTAAGGTAAGGGTGGTCTACATTAGGGTTAGGGCAGGAGCTAAGGTAAGGGTGGTCTACATTAGGGTTAGGGCTGGAGCTAAGGTAAGGGTGGTCTACATTAGGGTTAGGGCTGGAGCTAAGGCAAGGGTGGTCTACATTAGGGTTAGGGCTGGAGCTAAGGTAAGGGTGGTCTACATTAAGGTTAGGGCTGGAGCTAAGGTAAGGGTGGTCTACATTAGGGTTAGGGCTGGAGCTAAGGTAAGGGTGGTCTACATTAGGGTTAGGGCTGGAGCTAAGGTAAGGGTGGTCTACATTAAGGTTAGGGCTGGAGCTAAGGTAAGGGTGGTCTACATTAGGGTTAGGGCTGGAGCTAAGGTAAGGGTGGTCTACATTAGGGTTAGGGTTAGAGCTAAGGTAAGGGTGGTCTACATTAGGGTTAGGGCTGGAGCTAAGGTAAGGGTGGTCTACATTAGGGTTAGGGTTAGAGCTAAGGTAAGGGTGGTCTACATTAGGGTTAGGGCTGGAGCTAAGGTAAGGGTTAGTCTACATTAGGGTTAGGGCTGGAGCTAAGGTAAGGGTTAGTCTACATTAGGGTTAGGGCTGGAGCTAAGGTAAGGGTTAGTCTACATTAGGGTTAGGGCTGGAGCTAAGGTAAGGGTGGTCTACATTAGGGTTAGGGCTGGAGCTAAGGTAAGGGTGGTCTACATTAGGGTTAGGGCTGGAGCTAAGGTAAGGGTGGTCTACATTAGGGTTAGGGCTGGAGCTAAGGTAGGGTTAGTCTACATTAGGGTTAGGGCTGGAGCTAAGGTAAGGGTGGTCTACATTAGGGTTAGGGCTGCGGCTAAGGTAAGGGTGGTCTACATTAGGGTTAGGGCTGGAGCTAAGGTAAGGGTGGTCTATATTAGGGTTAGGGCTGGAGCTAAGGTAAGGGTGGTCTACATTAGGGTTAGGGCTGGAGCTAAGGTAAGGGTGGTCTACATTAGGGTTAGGGCTGGAGCTAAGGTAAGGGTGGTCTACATTAGGGTTAGGGCTGGAGCTAAGGTAAGGGTGGTCTACATTAGGGTTAGGGCTGCGGCTAAGGTAAGGGTGGTCTACATTAGGGTTAGGGCTGGAGCTAAGGTAAGGGTGGTCTACATTAGGATTAGGGCTGGAGCTAAGGTAAGGGTGGTCTACATTAGGGTTAGGGTTAGAGCTAAGGTAAGGGTGGTCTACATTAGGGTTAGGGCTGGAGCTAAGGTAAGGGTGGTCTACATTAGGGTTAGGGCTGGATCTAAGGTAAGGGTGGTCTACATTAGGGTTAGGGCTGGAGCTAAGGTAAGGGTGGTCTACATTAGGGTTTGGGCTGGAGCTAAGGTAAGGGTTAGTCTACATTAGGGTTAGGGCTGGAGCTAAGGTAAGGGTTAGTCTATATTAGGGTTAGGGCTGGAGCTAAGGTAAGGGTGGTCTACATTCGGGTTAGGGCTGGAGCTAAGGTAAGGGTGGTCTACATTAGGGTTAGGGTTAGAGCTAAGGTAAGGGTGGTCTACATTAGGGTTAGGGCTGGAGCTAAGGTAAGGGTTAGTCTACATTAGGGTTAGGGCTGGAGCTAAGGTAAGGGTGGTCTACATTAGGGTTAGGGCTGGAGCTAAGGTAAGGGTGGTCTACATTAAGGTTAGGGCTGGAGCTAAGGTAAGGGTGGTCTACATTAGGGTTAGGGCTGGAGCTAAGGTAAGGGTGGTCTACATTAGGGTTAGGGTTAGAGCTAAGGTAAGGGTGGTCTACATTAGGGTTAGGGCTGGAGCTAAGGTAAGGGTGGTCTACATTAGGGTTAGGGCTGGAGCTAAGGTAAGGGTGGTCTACATTAGGGTTAGGGCTGGAGCTAAGGTAAGGGTGGTCTACATTAGGGTTAGGGCTGGAGCTAAGGTAAGGGTGGTCTACATTAGGGTTAGGGCTGGAGCTAAGGTAAGGGTGGTCTACATTAGGGTTAGGGCTGGAGCTAAGGTAAGGGTGGTCTACATTAGGGTTAGGGCTGGATCTAAGGTAAGGGTTAGTCTACATTAGGGTTAGGGCTGGAGCTAAGGTAAGGGTGGTCTACATTAGGGTTAGGGCTGGAGCTAAGGTAAATGTGGTCTACATTAGGGTTAGGGCTGGAGCTAAGGTAAGGGTGGTCTACATTAGGGTTAGGGCTGGAGCTAAGGTAAGGGTGGTCTACATTAGGGTTAGGGCTGGAGCTAAGGTAGGGTTAGTCTACATTAGGGTTAGGGCTGGAGCTAAGGTAAGGGTGGTCTACATTAGGGTTAGGGCTGGAGCTAAGGTAAGGGTGGTCTACATTAGGGTTAGGGCTGGAGCTAAGGTAAGGGTGGTCTACATTAGGGTTAGGGCTGGAGCTAAGGTAAGGTTGGTCTATAATTAGGGTTAGGGCTGGAGCTAAGGTAAGGGTGGTCTACATTAGGGTTAGGGTTAGAGCTAAGGTAAGGGTGGTCTACATTAGGGTTAGGGCTGGAGCTAAGGTAAGGGTTAGTCTACATTAGGGTTAGGGCTGGAGCTAAGGTAAGGGTTAGTCTACATTAGGGTTAGGGCTGGAGCTAAGGTAAGGGTGGTCTACATTAGGGTTAGGGCTGGAGCTAAGGTAAGGGTTAGTCTACATTAGGGTTAGGGCTGGAGCTAAGGTAAGGGTTAGTCTACATTAGGGTTAGGGCTGGAGCTAAGGTAAGGGTTAGTCTACATTAGGGTTAGGGCTGGAGCTAAGGTAAGGGTGGTCTACATTAGGGTTAGGGCTGGAGCTAAGGTAAGGGTGGTCTACATTAGGGTTAGGGCTGGAGCTAAGGTAAGGGTGGTCTACATTAGGGTTAGGGCTGGAGCTAAGGTAAGGGTGGTCTACATTAGAGTTAGGGCTGGAGCTAAGGTAAGGGTGGTCTACATTAGGGTTAGGGCTGGAGCTAAGGTAAGGGTGGTCTACATTAGGGTTAGGGCTGGAGCTAAGGTAAGGGTTAGTCTACATTAGGGTTAGGGCTGGAGCTAAGGTAAGGGTGTTCTACATTAGGGTTAGGGCTGGAGCTAAGGTAAATGTGGTCTACATTAGGGTTAGGGCTGGAGCTAAGGTAAGGGTGGTCTACATTAGGGTTAGGGCTGGAGCTAAGGTAAGGGTGGTCTACATTAGGGTTAGGGCTGGAGCTAAGGTAGGGTTAGTCTACATTAGGGTTAGGGCTGGAGCTAAGGTAAGGGTGGTCTACATTAGGGTTAGGGCTGGAGCTAAGGTAAGGGTGGTCTACATTAGGGTTAGGGCTGGAGCTAAGGTAAGGGTGGTCTATAATTAGGGTTAGGGCTGGAGCTAAGGTAAGGGTGGTCTACATTAGGGTTAGGGTTAGAGCTAAGGTAAGGGTGGTCTACATTAGGGTTAGGGCTGGAGCTAAGGTAAGGGTTAGTCTACATTAGGGTTAGGGCTGGAGCTAAGGTAAGGGTTAGTCTACATTAGGGTTAGGGCTGGAGCTAAGGTAAGGGTTAGTCTACATTAGGGTTAGGGCTGGAGCTAAGGTAAGGGTTAGTCTACATTAGGGTTAGGGCTGGAGCTAAGGTAAGGGTTAGTCTACATTAGGGTTAGGGCTGGAGCTAAGGTAAGGGTTAGTCTACATTAGGGTTAGGGCTGGAGCTAAGGTAAGGGTTAGTCTACATTAGGGTTAGGGCTGGAGCTAAGGTAAGGGTTAGTCTACATTAGGGTTAGGGCTGGAGCTAAGGTTTAGGGTGGTCTACATTAGGGTTAGGGCTGGAGCTAAGGTAAGGGTTAGTCTACATTAGGGTTAGGGCTGGGGCTAAGGTAGGGTTAGTCTACATTAGGGTTAGGGCTGGAGCTAAGGTAAGGGTTAGTCTACATTAGGGTTAGGGCTGGAGCTAAGGTAAGGGTTAGTCTACATTAGGGTTAGGGCTGGAGCTAAGGTAAGGGTTAGTCTACATTAGGGTTAGGGCTGGAGCTAAGGTAAGGGTTAGTCTACATTAGGGTTAGGGCTGGAGCTAAGGTAAGGGTTAGTCTACATTAGGGTTAGGGCTGGAGCTAAGGTAAGGGTGGTCTACATTAGGGTTAGGGCTGGAGCTAAGGTAAGGGTTAGTCTACATTAGGGTTAGGGCTGGGGCTAAGGTAGGGTTGGTCTACATTAGGGTTAGGGCTGGAGCTAAGGTAAGGGTGGTCTACATTAGGGTTAGGGCTGGAGCTAAGGTAAGGGTTAGTCTACATTAGGGTTAGGGCTGGAGCTAAGGTAAGGGTTAGTCTACATTAGGGTTAGGGCTGGAGTTAAGGTAAGGGTTAGTGTACATTAGGGTTAGGGCTGGAGCTAAGGTAAGGGTTAGTCTACATTAGGGTTAGGGCTGGAGCTAAGGTAAGGGTGGTCTACATTAGGGTTAGGGCTGGAGCTAAGGTAAGGGGTAGTCTACATTAGGGTTAGGGCTGGGGCTAAGGTAGGGTTAGTCTACATTAGGGTTAGGGCTGGAGCTAAGGTAAGGGTGGTCTACATTAGGGTTAGGGCTGGAGCTAAGGTAAGGGTGGTCTACATTAGGGTTAGGGCTGGAGCTAAGGTGAGGGTGGTCTACATTAGGGTTAGGGCTGGAGCTAAGGTAAGGGTGGTCTACATTAGGGTTAGGGCTAGAGCTAAGGTAGGGTTAGTCTACATTAGGGTTAGGGCTGGAGCTAATGTAAGGGTGGTCTACATTAGGGTTAGGGCTGGAGCTAAGGTAAGGGTGGTCTACATTAGGGTTAGGGCTGGAGCTAAGGTAAGGTAAGGGTGGTCTACATTAGGGTCAGGGCTGGAGCTAAGGTATGGGTGGTCTACATTAGGGTTAGGGCTGGAGCTAAGGTAAGGGTGGTCTACATTAGGGTAAGGGCTGGAGCTAAGGTGAGGGTGGTCTACATTAGGGTTAGGGCTGGAGCTAAGGTAAGGGTTGTCTACATTAGGGTTAGGGCTAGAGCTAAGGTAGGGTTAGTCTACATTAGGGTTAGGGCTGGAGCTAAGGTAAGGGTGGTCTACATTAGGGTTAGGGCTGGAGCTAAGGTAAGGGTGGTCTACATTAGGGTTAGGGCTGGAGCTAAGGTAAGGGTGGTCTACATTAGGGTTAGGGCTGGAGCTAAGGTAAGGGTGGTCTACATTAGGGTTAGGGCTGGAGCTAAGGTAAGGGTGGTCTACATTAGGGTTAGGGCTGGAGCAAAGGTAGGGTTAGTCTACATTAGGGTTAGGGCTGGAGCTAAGGTAGGGTTAGTCTACATTAGGGTTAGGGCTGGAGCTAAGGTAGGGTTAGTCTACATTAGGGTTAGGGCTGGAGCTAAGGTAGGGTTAGTCTACATTAGGGTTAGGGCTGGAGCTAAGGTAAGGGTGGTCTACATTAGGGTTAGGGCTGGAGCTAAGGTGAGGGTAGTCTACATTAGGGTTAGGGCTGGAGCTAAGGTAGGGTTAGTCTACATTAGGGTTAGGGCTGGAGCTAAGGTAAGGGTGGTCTACATTAGGGTTAGGGCTGGGGCTAAGGTAGGGTTAGTCTACATTAGGGTTAGGGCTGGAGCTAAGGTAAGGGTGGTCTACATTAGGGTTAGGGCTGGAGCTAAGGTAGGGTTAGTCTACATTAGGGTTAGGGCTGGAGCTAAGGTAAGGGTGGTCTACATTAGGGTTAGGGCTGGAGCTAAGGTAGGGTTAGTCTACATTAGGGTTAGGGCTGGAGCTAAGGTAAGGGTTAGTCTACATTAGGGTTAGGGCTGGAGCTAAGGTAAGGGTTAGTCTACATTAGGGTTAGGGCTGGAGCTAAGGTAAGGGTGGTCTACATTAGGGTTAGGGCTGGAGCTAAGGTAAGGGTTAGTCTACATTAGGGTTAGGGCTGGGGCTAAGGTAGGGTTAGTCTACATTAGGGTTAGGGCTGGAGCTAAGGTAAGGGTGGTCTACATTAGGGTTAGGGCTGGAGCTAAGGTAAGGGTGGTCTACATTAGGGTTAGGGCTGGAGCTAAGGTGAGGGTGGTCTACATTAGGGTTAGGGCTGGAGCTAAGGTAAGGGTGGTCTACATTAGGGTTAGGGCTAGAGCTAAGGTAGGGTTAGTCTACATTAGGGTTAGGGCTGTAGCTAAGGTAAGGGTGGTCTACATTAGGGTTAGGGCTGGAGCTAAGGTAAGGGTGGTCTACATTAGGGTTAGGGCTGGAGCTAAGGTAAGGGTGGTCTACATTAGGGTCAGGGCTGGAGCTAAGGTAAGGGTGGTCTACATTAGGGTTAGGGCTGGAGCTAAGGTAAGGGTGGTCTACATTAGGGTTAGGGCTGGAGCTAAGGTAAGGGTGGTCTACATTAGGGTTAGGGCTGGAGCTAAGGTAAGGGTGGTCTACATTAGGGTTAGGGCTGGAGCTAAGGTAGGGTTAGTCTACATTAGGGTTAGGGCTGGAGCTAAGGTAAGGGTGGTCTACATTAGGGTTAGGGCTGGAGCTAAGGTAAGGGTGGTCTACATTAGGGTTAGGGCTGGAGCTAAGGTAAGGGTGGTCTACATTAGGGTTAGGGCTGGAGCTAAGGTAAGGGTGGTCTATAATTAGGGTTAGGGCTGGAGCTAAGGTAAGGGTGGTCTACATTAGGGTTAGGGTTAGAGCTAAGGTAAGGGTGGTCTACATTAGGGTTAGGGCTGGAGCAAAGGTAAGGGTTAGTCTACATTAGGGTTAGGGCTGGAGCTAAGGTAAGGGTTAGTCTACATTAGGGTTAGGGCTGGAGCTAAGGTAAGGGTTAGTCTACATTAGGGTTAGGGCTGGAGCTAAGGTAAGGGTTAGTCTACATTAGGGTTAGGGCTGGAGCTAAGGTAAGGGTTAGTCTACATTAGGGTTAGGGCTGGAGCTAAGGTAAGGGTTAGTCTACATTAGGGTTAGGGCTGGAGCTAAGGTAAGGGTTAGTCTACATTAGGGTTAGGGCTGGAGCTAAGGTAAGGGTTAGTCTACATTAGGGTTAGGGCTGGAGCTAAGGTAAGGGTTAGTCTACATTAGGGTTAGGGCTGGAGCTAAGGTAAGGGTTAGTCTACATTAGGGTTAGGGCTGGAGCTAAGGTAAGGGTTAGTCTACATTAGGGTTAGGGCTGGAGCTAAGGTAAGGGTTAGTCTACATTAGGGTTAGGGCTGGAGCTAAGGTAAGGGTGGTCTACATTAGGGTTAGGGCTGGAGCTAAGGTAAGGGTTAGTCTACATTAGGGTTAGGGCTGGGGCTAAGGTAGGGTTAGTCTACATTAGGGTTAGGGCTGGAGCTAAGGTAAGGGTGGTCTACATTAGGGTTAGGGCTGGAGCTAAGGTAAGGGTGGTCTACATTAGGGTTAGGGCTGGAGCTAAGGTGAGGGTGGTCTACATTAGGGTTAGGGCTGGAGCTAAGGTAAGGGTGGTCTACATTAGGGTTAGGGCTAGAGCTAAGGTAGGGTTAGTCTACATTAGGGTTAGGGCTGGAGCTAAGGTAAGGGTGGTCTACATTAGGGTTAGGGCTGGAGCTAAGGTGAGGGTGGTCTACATTAGGGTTAGGGCTGGAGCTAAGGTAAGGTAAGGGTGGTCTACATTAGGGTCAAGTCTGGAGCTAAGGTAAGGGTGGTCTACATTAGGGTTAGGGCTGGAGCTAAGGTAAGGGTGGTCTACATTAGGGTTAGGGCTGGAGCTAAGGTGAGGGTGGTCTACATTAGGGTTAGGGCTGGAGCTAAGGTAAGGGTGGTCTACATTAGGGTTAGGGCTAGAGCTAAGGTAGGGTTAGTCTTCATTAGGGTTAGCGCTGGAGCTAAGGTAAGGGTCGTCTACATTAGGGTTAGGGCTGGAGCTAAGGTAAGGGTGGTCTACATTAGGGTTAGGGCTGGAGCTAAGGTAAGGGTGGTCTACATTAGGGTTAGGGCTGGAGCTAAGGTAAGAGTGGTCTACATTAGGGTTAGGGCTGGAGCTAAGGTAAGGGTGGTCTACATTAGGGTTAGGGCTGGAGCTAAGGTAAGGGTGGTCTACATTAGGGTTAGGGCTGGAGCTAAGGTAAGGGTGGTCTACATTAGGGTTAGGGCTGGAGCTAAGGTAGGGTTAGTCTACATTAGGGTTAGGGCTGGAGCTAAGGTAGGGTTAGTCTACATTAGGGTTAGGGCTGGAGCTAAGGTAGGGTTAGTCTACATTAGGGTTAGGGCTGGAGCTAAGGTAGGGTTAGTCTACATTAGGGTTAGGGCTGGAGCTAAGGTAAGGGTGGTCTACATTAGGGTTAGGGCTGGAGCTAAGGTGAGGGTAGTCTACATTAGGGTTAGGGCTGGAGCTAAGGTAGGGTTAGTCTACATTAGGGTTAGGGCTGGAGCTAAGGTAAGGGTGGTCTACATTAGGGTTAGGGCTGGGGCTAAGGTAGGGTTAGTCTACATTAGGGTTAGGGCTGGAGCTAAGGTAAGGGTGGTCTACATTAGGGTTAGGGCTGGAGCTAAGGTAGGGTTAGTCTACATTAGGGTTAGGGCTGGAGCTAAGGTAAGGGTGGTCTACATTAGGGTTAGGGCTGGAGCTAAGGTAAAGGTTAGTCTACATTAGGGTTAGGGCTGGAGCTAAGGTAAGGGTGGTCTACATTAGGGTTAGGGCTGGAGCTAAGGTAAGGGTGGTCTACATTAGGGTTAGGGCTGGAGCTAAGGTAAGGGTGGTCTACATTAGGGTTAGGGCTGGAGCTAAGGTAAGGGTGGTCTACATTAGGGTTAGGGCTGGAGTTAAGGTAAGGGTGGTCTACATTAGGGTTAGGGCTGGAGCTAAGGTAAGGGTGGTCTACTTTAGGGTTAGGGCTGGAGCTAAGGTAAGGGTGGTCTACATTAGGGTTAGGGCTGGGGCTAAGGTAGGGTTAGTCTACATTAGGGTTAGGGCTGGGGCTAAGGTAGGGTTAGTCTACATTAGGGTTAGGGCTGGAGCTAAGGTAAGGGTGGTCTACATTAGGGTTAGGGCTGGAGCTAAGGTAAGGGTGGTCTACATTAGGGTTAGGGCTGGAGCTAAGGTAGGGTTAGTCTACATTAGGGTTAGGGCTGGAGCTAAGGTAAGGGTGGTCTACATTAGGGTTAGGGCTGGAGCTAAGGTAAGGGTGGTCTACATTAGGGTTAGGGCTGGGGCTAAGGTAGGGTTAGTCTACATTAGGGTTAGGGCTGGAGCTAAGGTAAGGGTGGTCTACATTAGGGTTAGGGCTGGAGCTAAGGTAAGGGTTGGTCTACATTAGGGTTAGGGCTGGAGCTAAGGTAAGGGTGGTCTACATTAGGGTTAAGGCTGGAGCTAAGGTAAGGGTGGTCTACATTAGGGTTAGGGCTGGAGCTAAGGTAAGGGTTAGTCTACATTAGGGTTAGGGCTGGAGCTAAGGTAAGGGTTAGTCTACATTAGGGTTAGGGCTGGAGCTAAGGTAAGGGTGGTCTACATTAGGTTTAGGGCTGGAGCTAAGGTAAGGGTGGTCTACATTAGGGTTAGGGCTGGAGCTAAGGTAAGGGTGGTCTACATTAGGGTTAGGGCTGGAGCTAAGGTAAGGGTGGTCTACATGAGGGTTAGGGCTGGAGCTAAGGTAAGGGTGGTCTACATTAGGGTTAGGGCTGGAGCTAAGGTAAGGGTGGTCTACATTAGGGTTAGGGCTGGAGCTAAGGTAGGGTTAGTCTACATTAGGGTTAGGGCTGGAGCTAAGGTAGGGTTAGTCTACATTAGGGTTAGGGCTGGAGCTAAGGTAGGGTTAGTCTACATTAGGGTTAGGGCTGGAGCTAAGGTAGGGTTAGTCTACATTAGGGTTAGGGCTGGAGCTAAGGTGAGGGTGGTCTACATTAGGGTTAGGGCTGGAGCTAAGGTAGGGTTAGTCTACATTAGGGTTAGGGCTGGAGCTAAGGTAAGGGTGGTCTACATTAGGGTTAGGGCTGGGGCTAAGGTAGGGTTAGTCTACATTAGGGTTAGGGCTGGAGCTAAGGTAAGGGTGGTCTACATTAGGGTTAGGGCTGGAGCTAAGGTAAGGGTGGTCTACATTAGGGTTAGGGCTGGAGCTAAGGTAAGAGTGGTCTACATTAGGGTTAGGGCTGGAGCTAAGGTAAGGGTGGTCTACATTAGGGTTAGGGCTGGAGCTAAGGTAAGGGTGGTCTACATTAGGGTTAGGGCTGGAGCTAAGGTAAGGGTGGTCTACATTAGGGTTAGGGCTGGAGCTAAGGTAGGGTTAGTCTACATTAGGGTTAGGGCTGGAGCTAAGGTAGGGTTAGTCTACATTAGGGTTAGGGCTGGAGCTAAGGTAGGGTTAGTCTACATTAGGGTTAGGGCTGGAGCTAAGGTAGGGTTAGTCTACATTAGGGTTAGGGCTGGAGCTAAGGTAAGGGTGGTCTACATTAGGGTTAGGGCTGGAGCTAAGGTGAGGGTAGTCTACATTAGGGTTAGGGCTGGAGCTAAGGTAGGGTTAGTCTACATTAGGGTTAGGGCTGGAGCTAAGGTAAGGGTGGTCTACATTAGGGTTAGGGCTGGGGCTAAGGTAGGGTTAGTCTACATTAGGGTTAGGGCTGGAGCTAAGGTAAGGGTGGTCTACATTAGGGTTAGGGCTGGAGCTAAGGTAGGGTTAGTCTACATTAGGGTTAGGGCTGGAGCTAAGGTAAGGGTGGTCTACATTAGGGTTAGGGCTGGAGCTAAGGTAAGGGTTAGTCTACATTAGGGTTAGGGCTGGAGCTAAGGTAAGGGTGGTCTACATTAGGGTTAGGGCTGGAGCTAAGGTAAGGGTGGTCTACATTAGGGTTAGGGCTGGAGCTAAGGTAAGGGTGGTCTACATTAGGGTTAGGGCTGGAGCTAAGGTAAGGGTGGTCTACATTAGGGTTAGGGCTGGAGTTAAGGTAAGGGTGGTCTACATTAGGGTTAGGGCTGGAGCTAAGGTAAGGGTGGTCTACTTTAGGGTTAGGGCTGGAGCTAAGGTAAGGGTGGTCTACATTAGGGTTAGGGCTGGGGCTAAGGTAGGGTTAGTCTACATTAGGGTTAGGGCTGGGGCTAAGGTAGGGTTAGTCTACATTAGGGTTAGGGCTGGAGCTAAGGTAAGGGTGGTCTACATTAGGGTTAGGGCTGGAGCTAAGGTAAGGGTGGTCTACATTAGGGTTAGGGCTGGAGCTAAG